>NW_028126311.1:600000-835850 GCF_965194825.1 Balaenoptera physalus | reverse complement strand
ATAAAGAAGAAGTGGTCCATGTACACAATGGAATATTAGCCATGGAAAACAATGAACCATTGTTCTTTGAGGCACCACAAATGAGTCTGGAGATAATCACGAAACATGAGGTAAGTCCGAAAGCAAAAGACCTATATTCTATGATATCACTTACAGGCGTTATCTAATAACTGACACAAATGAACATATTTCCAAAGAGAAAGACACTCACAGATTTAGAAAACAAACTATGCTCATCTAAAAGGAAAGGTGGGGGGAGTGGATAAATTAAGGTTAGTGTTACTATATGTATACAAACACATATTATATACATATCTCAAAAAGACCTACCATATAGAAGGGAGGTGTGCGGAACCCTCTGTAACATTTTACATGGGAAGGGGATCTGTACTTGAATAGACATATATAATGTACAAATGAACCAGATTGTGTACACCTCGGACAAACAATATTCTAAGCTTTACTCCAATTAAAAAAATTTTTAAAACCAAGAAGAAATAATGAGACATAAACTTATGGGGGTTTCTCCATGCACATTCCAATATAATTTACAACCTAGGAACACGACTTCCAGAAAGGCTCTGCTGCCCTAGTACCCAGATTTGGGAATGGAGGAATGCTGCCTGCTTGAGGCCACTTCCCACAACAGCAGCTTTTAACCCATTACTAAAGGTCACTAAATATGCACCACACTTGCAGTTCGGGAAATGAGACCTGCTCTCTAAAAAAATTCTGGGCTGGAAAATCGACCAAAAAATTTAACAGAGGGCAAGCTTCCAAGAAGACAATTTCAAGAATTATATTGTACTCCCAACTGTTTCCGTTTTTTAGCAGAAAAGAAAACGGCAGAGAAAAATGATGAGTTTTATGAATTTTCAAAGACATGAAAACCCAAAGTACAAAAACCTATCAGCTCACACCAGCCAGAAGGGCCATTAGCATAAATGCTGCAAACAATAAATGCTGAAGCGATTGTGGAGAAATGCGTACCCTCGATTCTAAGGGGGACGTGGTAAGAGCCACTAATGAAAACACAAAGAAGGTGCTTTGATAAGGGTAACACGGTGCTACCAGTCAATCAATCACACCCACTGCTGGGCCTATCACCTGAGAAAATGAGAATCAAAAAGTCACAGGCTTGGGGCTTCCCTGGTGGTGCAGTGGTTGAGAGTCTGCCTGCCAATGCAGGGCACACGGGTTCGAGCCCCGGTCTGGGAAGATCCCACATGCCGCGGAGCAACTGGGCCCGTGAGCCACAACCACTGAGCCTGCGCGCATGGAGCCTGTGCTCGGCAACAAGAGAGGCCGCGATAGTGAGAGACCCACGCACCGTGATGAAGAGTGGCCCCCGCTCGCCTCAACTACAGAAAGCCCTCGCGCACAAACGAAGATCCAACACAGCCAAAAATAAATAAATAAATAAATAAATAAATAAATAAATAAATAAATATTAAAAAAAAAAGTCACAGGCTGGCAATCCTGCACTCCAACAATATTTACCATAGCCAACACTTGGAAGCAATGAAAATGTCCATCAACTGAGGAATGCACAAAGTAGAAGTGGTCCAAGTACACAGTGGAAGATTACTCCAATGAAAAATAAAAATTAAATTTAAAAATCGAACAAAAGTAAAGACACATCAGCTTGTGTGGGTTTGTCCGGGCACACTCCACTCTAATTTATAACCGAGAAACACCACAGGCCGCAAGGGCATTTCCCTAGTTACCAGGGTGGGGAACATAGAAAGGCTGCCACCCTCTGGCAGTTACCTGCAAAAACAGCTTTAAGGCCTGTGCTAATGGTCATTTCATAGGAAGAAGTAATGCAGGACCGTAAATGAAACATGCCCTCAATATGTCTTGAGGGAGGTAATGGCCAAAACATTTCAAAATGTGACACATACTTTAAGAGAACACTTTGAAGAACTAAGGGGTAATCACAGCTTGAAAAATAAAAAGGATATGCCTTAAAGCTCAGTTTCAACGGATTATGAGGCACATGCGAATTCAACCAAAAAGAGGTATCAGCTCACACTTGTCAGAAAAACCATCAGCAAGAAAACTACAAACAATAAATGCTGAAGCTGATGTGGAGAAATGCATACCCTCAACTTCAAGGGGGACGTAACTTGGAAAGGGCCACGAATGAGAACAGAATGGAGGTGCCTTAAAAAGGTAAACATTGAGCTACCATATGATCCAGCAGGCCCACTCCTCGACCTATAATCTAAGAAGAGAGAATTGGAAAGACACAGGCAGGCAAATCTGCATTGCACAGTATTACAATAGCCAAGATATGGAGGTAACCAAAAAGTCCACCAACAGATGGGTGGACAAAGAAGAACTCCTCCATGTATAGATGGAATATTCGCCAGTGAAAAAAATGAAACAATGCCATTTGCAGCACCATAGATGAGTCTAGACGAAATCACACCACCTGTAGTAAGTGAGAAAGTAAAAGACACATATCCTATCATATCACTTTTAGGAGTTACATAAAAATTGATACCAATGAAGATATTTCCACAGAGAAAGGCAATCACAGATTCATTAAAAAACTTATGGTTCACCAAATAGAAAGGGATGAGGATTGGATAATTTACCATATTGGGGTTAACAGAGATATACAAACCATGTGAAATATATAATCACCAAAGACGTACGGAAGACCAGGAGAAGACTACTCAACATTGTGTCATAACCTACATGGGAAAAGGATGCGAGGAAGAATAGATACACGTATATGTGTGAAAGAACCACATTTGCCCACCTAGAACAAACAAACCATTGTAATCAAATTTGCTTGGATAAAAAATAAAAAGTAAATTATAAATATGAACAACAAGTAATGAGACATAAACATAAAGGGCTTTTTCCTGGCACATTCCATTCTAATTTACAACCTAGAACACCACTTCCATTAAGGCTCTGTTTCCCCAGTTACCAAATTTGGTAAAGGAGAAATGATGCCACCTTGTGGCCGTTTCCTGCAAGAGCAGCTTTAAACTCACAGCTAAGGGTCACTTAACATTCACAAGGACTCAGGGCTGTAAAGGACACCTGCCCTAAAAAATTGTGCTGAAGTAGGGAATGGACAAAAATTTCAAAACAGGCAAATGTTTCCAGAAGAGAGTATGAATATTAACGTTTTACTCACGCTCTTTTAAAAAAAAGGAAAATGGATAAAAGCTCAACCTCAGGGAGTGTTAGACCCATGAAATCTAATCTACAAAAAGTTTCAACTTACACCAGTCGACTGACCATCAGCAAAAAGTCTACAAACAATAAATGCTGACGGGGTTTTAGAGAACTGTGTACCCTCTCCCTGCTGGTGAGACGTAAAGGGGTAACGGCCAATAATGAGAACAGAAAGGAGCTGTGTTTAAAAGTAAAAATGGAGGTACCATTCAATCCAGCAGGCGCACCATTGGACCTCTCACCGGAGAAGACAAGAATCGAGAAGACACAGGCCGCAAAAGCTTCAGTGCAGCCTTATTCACAATAGCCAAGACAGTGAAGGAATCAAAATGTCCAACAACAGGTGAATAGATAAAGAAGAAGTGGTCCATGTACACAATGGAATATTAGCCATGGAAAACAATGAACCATTGTTCTTTGAGGCACCACAAATGAGTCTGGAGATAATCACGAAACATGAGGTAAGTCCGAAAGCAAAAGACCTATATTCTATGATATCACTTACAGGCGTTATCTAATAACTGACACAAATGAACATATTTCCAAAGAGAAAGACACTCACAGATTTAGAAAACAAACTATGCTCATCTAAAAGGAAAGGTGGGGGGAGTGGATAAATTAAGGTTAGTGTTACTATATGTATACAAACACATATTATATACATATCTCAAAAAGACCTACCATATAGAAGGGAGGTGTGCGGAACCCTCTGTAACATTTTACATGGGAAGGGGATCTGTACTTGAATAGACATATATAATGTACAAATGAACCAGATTGTGTACACCTCGGACAAACAATATTCTAAGCTTTACTCCAATTAAAAAAATTTTTAAAACCAAGAAGAAATAATGAGACATAAACTTATGGGGGTTTCTCCATGCACATTCCAATATAATTTACAACCTAGGAACACGACTTCCAGAAAGGCTCTGCTGCCCTAGTACCCAGATTTGGGAATGGAGGAATGCTGCCTGCTTGAGGCCACTTCCCACAACAGCAGCTTTTAACCCATTACTAAAGGTCACTAAATATGCACCACACTTGCAGTTCGGGAAATGAGACCTGCTCTCTAAAAAAATTCTGGGCTGGAAAATCGACCAAAAAATTTAACAGAGGGCAAGCTTCCAAGAAGACAATTTCAAGAATTATATTGTACTCCCAACTGTTTCCGTTTTTTAGCAGAAAAGAAAACGGCAGAGAAAAATGATGAGTTTTATGAATTTTCAAAGACATGAAAACCCAAAGTACAAAAACCTATCAGCTCACACCAGCCAGAAGGGCCATTAGCATAAATGCTGCAAACAATAAATGCTGAAGCGATTGTGGAGAAATGCGTACCCTCGATTCTAAGGGGGACGTGGTAAGAGCCACTAATGAAAACACAAAGAAGGTGCTTTGATAAGGGTAACACGGTGCTACCAGTCAATCAATCACACCCACTGCTGGGCCTATCACCTGAGAAAATGAGAATCAAAAAGTCACAGGCTTGGGGCTTCCCTGGTGGTGCAGTGGTTGAGAGTCTGCCTGCCAATGCAGGGCACACGGGTTCGAGCCCCGGTCTGGGAAGATCCCACATGCCGCGGAGCAACTGGGCCCGTGAGCCACAACCACTGAGCCTGCGCGCATGGAGCCTGTGCTCGGCAACAAGAGAGGCCGCGATAGTGAGAGACCCACGCACCGTGATGAAGAGTGGCCCCCGCTCGCCTCAACTACAGAAAGCCCTCGCGCACAAACGAAGATCCAACACAGCCAAAAATAAATAAATAAATAAATAAATAAATAAATAAATAAATAAATATTAAAAAAAAAAGTCACAGGCTGGCAATCCTGCACTCCAACAATATTTACCATAGCCAACACTTGGAAGCAATGAAAATGTCCATCAACTGAGGAATGCACAAAGTAGAAGTGGTCCAAGTACACAGTGGAAGATTACTCCAATGAAAAATAAAAATTAAATTTAAAAATCGAACAAAAGTAAAGACACATCAGCTTGTGTGGGTTTGTCCGGGCACACTCCACTCTAATTTATAACCGAGAAACACCACAGGCCGCAAGGGCATTTCCCTAGTTACCAGGGTGGGGAACATAGAAAGGCTGCCACCCTCTGGCAGTTACCTGCAAAAACAGCTTTAAGGCCTGTGCTAATGGTCATTTCATAGGAAGAAGTAATGCAGGACCGTAAATGAAACATGCCCTCAATATGTCTTGAGGGAGGTAATGGCCAAAACATTTCAAAATGTGACACATACTTTAAGAGAACACTTTGAAGAACTAAGGGGTAATCACAGCTTGAAAAATAAAAAGGATATGCCTTAAAGCTCAGTTTCAACGGATTATGAGGCACATGCGAATTCAACCAAAAAGAGGTATCAGCTCACACTTGTCAGAAAAACCATCAGCAAGAAAACTACAAACAATAAATGCTGAAGCTGATGTGGAGAAATGCATACCCTCAACTTCAAGGGGGACGTAACTTGGAAAGGGCCACGAATGAGAACAGAATGGAGGTGCCTTAAAAAGGTAAACATTGAGCTACCATATGATCCAGCAGGCCCACTCCTCGACCTATAATCTAAGAAGAGAGAATTGGAAAGACACAGGCAGGCAAATCTGCATTGCACAGTATTACAATAGCCAAGATATGGAGGTAACCAAAAAGTCCACCAACAGATGGGTGGACAAAGAAGAACTCCTCCATGTATAGATGGAATATTCGCCAGTGAAAAAAATGAAACAATGCCATTTGCAGCACCATAGATGAGTCTAGACGAAATCACACCACCTGTAGTAAGTGAGAAAGTAAAAGACACATATCCTATCATATCACTTTTAGGAGTTACATAAAAATTGATACCAATGAAGATATTTCCACAGAGAAAGGCAATCACAGATTCATTAAAAAACTTATGGTTCACCAAATAGAAAGGGATGAGGATTGGATAATTTACCATATTGGGGTTAACAGAGATATACAAACCATGTGAAATATATAATCACCAAAGACGTACGGAAGACCAGGAGAAGACTACTCAACATTGTGTCATAACCTACATGGGAAAAGGATGCGAGGAAGAATAGATACACGTATATGTGTGAAAGAACCACATTTGCCCACCTAGAACAAACAAACCATTGTAATCAAATTTGCTTGGATAAAAAATAAAAAGTAAATTATAAATATGAACAACAAGTAATGAGACATAAACATAAAGGGCTTTTTCCTGGCACATTCCATTCTAATTTACAACCTAGAACACCACTTCCATTAAGGCTCTGTTTCCCCAGTTACCAAATTTGGTAAAGGAGAAATGATGCCACCTTGTGGCCGTTTCCTGCAAGAGCAGCTTTAAACTCACAGCTAAGGGTCACTTAACATTCACAAGGACTCAGGGCTGTAAAGGACACCTGCCCTAAAAAATTGTGCTGAAGTAGGGAATGGACAAAAATTTCAAAACAGGCAAATGTTTCCAGAAGAGAGTATGAATATTAACGTTTTACTCACGCTCTTTTAAAAAAAAGGAAAATGGATAAAAGCTCAACCTCAGGGAGTGTTAGACCCATGAAATCTAATCTACAAAAAGTTTCAACTTACACCAGTCGACTGACCATCAGCAAAAAGTCTACAAACAATAAATGCTGACGGGGTTTTAGAGAACTGTGTACCCTCTCCCTGCTGGTGAGACGTAAAGGGGTAACGGCCAATAATGAGAACAGAAAGGAGCTGTGTTTAAAAGTAAAAATGGAGGTACCATTCAATCCAGCAGGCGCACCATTGGACCTCTCACCGGAGAAGACAAGAATCGAGAAGACACAGGCCGCAAAAGCTTCAGTGCAGCCTTATTCACAATAGCCAAGACAGTGAAGGAATCAAAATGTCCAACAACAGGTGAATAGATAAAGAAGAAGTGGTCCATGTACACAATGGAATATTAGCCATGGAAAACAATGAACCATTGTTCTTTGAGGCACCACAAATGAGTCTGGAGATAATCACGAAACATGAGGTAAGTCCGAAAGCAAAAGACCTATATTCTATGATATCACTTACAGGCGTTATCTAATAACTGACACAAATGAACATATTTCCAAAGAGAAAGACACTCACAGATTTAGAAAACAAACTATGCTCATCTAAAAGGAAAGGTGGGGGGAGTGGATAAATTAAGGTTAGTGTTACTATATGTATACAAACACATATTATATACATATCTCAAAAAGACCTACCATATAGAAGGGAGGTGTGCGGAACCCTCTGTAACATTTTACATGGGAAGGGGATCTGTACTTGAATAGACATATATAATGTACAAATGAACCAGATTGTGTACACCTCGGACAAACAATATTCTAAGCTTTACTCCAATTAAAAAAATTTTTAAAACCAAGAAGAAATAATGAGACATAAACTTATGGGGGTTTCTCCATGCACATTCCAATATAATTTACAACCTAGGAACACGACTTCCAGAAAGGCTCTGCTGCCCTAGTACCCAGATTTGGGAATGGAGGAATGCTGCCTGCTTGAGGCCACTTCCCACAACAGCAGCTTTTAACCCATTACTAAAGGTCACTAAATATGCACCACACTTGCAGTTCGGGAAATGAGACCTGCTCTCTAAAAAAATTCTGGGCTGGAAAATCGACCAAAAAATTTAACAGAGGGCAAGCTTCCAAGAAGACAATTTCAAGAATTATATTGTACTCCCAACTGTTTCCGTTTTTTAGCAGAAAAGAAAACGGCAGAGAAAAATGATGAGTTTTATGAATTTTCAAAGACATGAAAACCCAAAGTACAAAAACCTATCAGCTCACACCAGCCAGAAGGGCCATTAGCATAAATGCTGCAAACAATAAATGCTGAAGCGATTGTGGAGAAATGCGTACCCTCGATTCTAAGGGGGACGTGGTAAGAGCCACTAATGAAAACACAAAGAAGGTGCTTTGATAAGGGTAACACGGTGCTACCAGTCAATCAATCACACCCACTGCTGGGCCTATCACCTGAGAAAATGAGAATCAAAAAGTCACAGGCTTGGGGCTTCCCTGGTGGTGCAGTGGTTGAGAGTCTGCCTGCCAATGCAGGGCACACGGGTTCGAGCCCCGGTCTGGGAAGATCCCACATGCCGCGGAGCAACTGGGCCCGTGAGCCACAACCACTGAGCCTGCGCGCATGGAGCCTGTGCTCGGCAACAAGAGAGGCCGCGATAGTGAGAGACCCACGCACCGTGATGAAGAGTGGCCCCCGCTCGCCTCAACTACAGAAAGCCCTCGCGCACAAACGAAGATCCAACACAGCCAAAAATAAATAAATAAATAAATAAATAAATAAATAAATAAATAAATAAATATTAAAAAAAAAAGTCACAGGCTGGCAATCCTGCACTCCAACAATATTTACCATAGCCAACACTTGGAAGCAATGAAAATGTCCATCAACTGAGGAATGCACAAAGTAGAAGTGGTCCAAGTACACAGTGGAAGATTACTCCAATGAAAAATAAAAATTAAATTTAAAAATCCAACAAAAGTAAAGAGACATCAGCTTGTGTGGGTTTCTCCGGGCACACTCAACTCTAATTTATAACCGAGAAACACCACAGGCCGCAAGGGCATTTCCCTAGTTACCAGGGTGGGGAACATAGAAAGGCTGCCACCCTCTGGCAGTTACCTGCAAAAACAGCTTTAAGGCCTGTGCTAATGGTCATTTCATAGGAAGAAGTAATGCAGGACCGTAAATGAAACATGCCCTCAATATGTCTTGAGGGAGGTAATGGCCAAAACATTTCAAAATGTGACACATACTTTAAGAGAACACTTTGAAGAACTAAGGGGTAATCACAGCTTGAAAAATAAAAAGGATATGCCTTAAAGCTCAGTTTCAACGGATTATGAGGCACATGCGAATTCAACCAAAAAGAGGTATCAGCTCACACTTGTCAGAAAAACCATCAGCAAGAAAACTACAAACAATAAATGCTGAAGCTGATGTGGAGAAATGCATACCCTCAACTTCAAGGGGGACGTAACTTGGAAAGGGCCACGAATGAGAACAGAATGGAGGTGCCTTAAAAAGGTAAACATTGAGCTACCATATGATCCAGCAGGCCCACTCCTCGACCTATAATCTAAGAAGAGAGAATTGGAAAGACACAGGCAGGCAAATCTGCATTGCACAGTATTACAATAGCCAAGATATGGAGGTAACCAAAAAGTCCACCAACAGATGGGTGGACAAAGAAGAACTCCTCCATGTATAGATGGAATATTCGCCAGTGAAAAAAATGAAACAATGCCATTTGCAGCACCATAGATGAGTCTAGACGAAATCACACCACCTGTAGTAAGTGAGAAAGTAAAAGACACATATCCTATCATATCACTTTTAGGAGTTACATAAAAATTGATACCAATGAAGATATTTCCACAGAGAAAGGCAATCACAGATTCATTAAAAAACTTATGGTTCACCAAATAGAAAGGGATGAGGATTGGATAATTTACCATATTGGGGTTAACAGAGATATACAAACCATGTGAAATATATAATCACCAAAGACGTACGGAAGACCAGGAGAAGACTACTCAACATTGTGTCATAACCTACATGGGAAAAGGATGCGAGGAAGAATAGATACACGTATATGTGTGAAAGAACCACATTTGCCCACCTAGAACAAACAAACCATTGTAATCAAATTTGCTTGGATAAAAAATAAAAAGTAAATTATAAATATGAACAACAAGTAATGAGACATAAACATAAAGGGCTTTTTCCTGGCACATTCCATTCTAATTTACAACCTAGAACACCACTTCCATTAAGGCTCTGTTTCCCCAGTTACCAAATTTGGTAAAGGAGAAATGATGCCACCTTGTGGCCGTTTCCTGCAAGAGCAGCTTTAAACTCACAGCTAAGGGTCACTTAACATTCACAAGGACTCAGGGCTGTAAAGGACACCTGCCCTAAAAAATTGTGCTGAAGTAGGGAATGGACAAAAATTTCAAAACAGGCAAATGTTTCCAGAAGAGAGTATGAATATTAACGTTTTACTCACGCTCTTTTAAAAAAAAGGAAAATGGATAAAAGCTCAACCTCAGGGAGTGTTAGACCCATGAAATCTAATCTACAAAAAGTTTCAACTTACACCAGTCGACTGACCATCAGCAAAAAGTCTACAAACAATAAATGCTGACGGGGTTTTAGAGAACTGTGTACCCTCTCCCTGCTGGTGAGACGTAAAGGGGTAACGGCCAATAATGAGAACAGAAAGGAGCTGTGTTTAAAAGTAAAAATGGAGGTACCATTCAATCCAGCAGGCGCACCATTGGACCTCTCACCGGAGAAGACAAGAATCGAGAAGACACAGGCCGCAAAAGCTTCAGTGCAGCCTTATTCACAATAGCCAAGACAGTGAAGGAATCAAAATGTCCAACAACAGGTGAATAGATAAAGAAGAAGTGGTCCATGTACACAATGGAATATTAGCCATGGAAAACAATGAACCATTGTTCTTTGAGGCACCACAAATGAGTCTGGAGATAATCACGAAACATGAGGTAAGTCCGAAAGCAAAAGACCTATATTCTATGATATCACTTACAGGCGTTATCTAATAACTGACACAAATGAACATATTTCCAAAGAGAAAGACACTCACAGATTTAGAAAACAAACTATGCTCATCTAAAAGGAAAGGTGGGGGGAGTGGATAAATTAAGGTTAGTGTTACTATATGTATACAAACACATATTATATACATATCTCAAAAAGACCTACCATATAGAAGGGAGGTGTGCGGAACCCTCTGTAACATTTTACATGGGAAGGGGATCTGTACTTGAATAGACATATATAATGTACAAATGAACCAGATTGTGTACACCTCGGACAAACAATATTCTAAGCTTTACTCCAATTAAAAAAATTTTTAAAACCAAGAAGAAATAATGAGACATAAACTTATGGGGGTTTCTCCATGCACATTCCAATATAATTTACAACCTAGGAACACGACTTCCAGAAAGGCTCTGCTGCCCTAGTACCCAGATTTGGGAATGGAGGAATGCTGCCTGCTTGAGGCCACTTCCCACAACAGCAGCTTTTAACCCATTACTAAAGGTCACTAAATATGCACCACACTTGCAGTTCGGGAAATGAGACCTGCTCTCTAAAAAAATTCTGGGCTGGAAAATCGACCAAAAAATTTAACAGAGGGCAAGCTTCCAAGAAGACAATTTCAAGAATTATATTGTACTCCCAACTGTTTCCGTTTTTTAGCAGAAAAGAAAACGGCAGAGAAAAATGATGAGTTTTATGAATTTTCAAAGACATGAAAACCCAAAGTACAAAAACCTATCAGCTCACACCAGCCAGAAGGGCCATTAGCATAAATGCTGCAAACAATAAATGCTGAAGCGATTGTGGAGAAATGCGTACCCTCGATTCTAAGGGGGACGTGGTAAGAGCCACTAATGAAAACACAAAGAAGGTGCTTTGATAAGGGTAACACGGTGCTACCAGTCAATCAATCACACCCACTGCTGGGCCTATCACCTGAGAAAATGAGAATCAAAAAGTCACAGGCTTGGTGCTTCCCTGGTGGTGCAGTGGTTGAGAGTCTGCCTGCCAATGCAGGGCACACGGGTTCGAGCCCCGGTCTGGGAAGATCCCACATGCCGCGGAGCAACTGGGCCCGTGAGCCACAACCACTGAGCCTGCGCGCATGGAGCCTGTGCTCGGCAACAAGAGAGGCCGCGATAGTGAGAGACCCACGCACCGTGATGAAGAGTGGCCCCCGCTCGCCTCAACTACAGAAAGCCCTCGCGCACAAACGAAGATCCAACACAGCCAAAAATAAATAAATAAATAAATAAATAAATAAATAAATAAATAAATAAATATTAAAAAAAAAAGTCACAGGCTGGCAATCCTGCACTCCAACAATATTTACCATAGCCAACACTTGGAAGCAATGAAAATGTCCATCAACTGAGGAATGCACAAAGTAGAAGTGGTCCAAGTACACAGTGGAAGATTACTCCAATGAAAAATAAAAATTAAATTTAAAAATCCAACAAAAGTAAAGAGACATCAGCTTGTGTGGGTTTCTCCGGGCACACTCAACTCTAATTTATAACCGAGAAACACCACAGGCCGCAAGGGCATTTCCCTAGTTACCAGGGTGGGGAACATAGAAAGGCTGCCACCCTCTGGCAGTTACCTGCAAAAACAGCTTTAAGGCCTGTGCTAATGGTCATTTCATAGGAAGAAGTAATGCAGGACCGTAAATGAAACATGCCCTCAATATGTCTTGAGGGAGGTAATGGCCAAAACATTTCAAAATGTGACACATACTTTAAGAGAACACTTTGAAGAACTAAGGGGTAATCACAGCTTGAAAAATAAAAAGGATATGCCTTAAAGCTCAGTTTCAACGGATTATGAGGCACATGCGAATTCAACCAAAAAGAGGTATCAGCTCACACTTGTCAGAAAAACCATCAGCAAGAAAACTACAAACAATAAATGCTGAAGCTGATGTGGAGAAATGCATACCCTCAACTTCAAGGGGGACGTAACTTGGAAAGGGCCACGAATGAGAACAGAATGGAGGTGCCTTAAAAAGGTAAACATTGAGCTACCATATGATCCAGCAGGCCCACTCCTCGACCTATAATCTAAGAAGAGAGAATTGGAAAGACACAGGCAGGCAAATCTGCATTGCACAGTATTACAATAGCCAAGATATGGAGGTAACCAAAAAGTCCACCAACAGATGGGTGGACAAAGAAGAACTCCTCCATGTATAGATGGAATATTCGCCAGTGAAAAAAATGAAACAATGCCATTTGCAGCACCATAGATGAGTCTAGACGAAATCACACCACCTGTAGTAAGTGAGAAAGTAAAAGACACATATCCTATCATATCACTTTTAGGAGTTACATAAAAATTGATACCAATGAAGATATTTCCACAGAGAAAGGCAATCACAGATTCATTAAAAAACTTATGGTTCACCAAATAGAAAGGGATGAGGATTGGATAATTTACCATATTGGGGTTAACAGAGATATACAAACCATGTGAAATATATAATCACCAAAGACGTACGGAAGACCAGGAGAAGACTACTCAACATTGTGTCATAACCTACATGGGAAAAGGATGCGAGGAAGAATAGATACACGTATATGTGTGAAAGAACCACATTTGCCCACCTAGAACAAACAAACCATTGTAATCAAATTTGCTTGGATAAAAAATAAAAAGTAAATTATAAATATGAACAACAAGTAATGAGACATAAACATAAAGGGCTTTTTCCTGGCACATTCCATTCTAATTTACAACCTAGAACACCACTTCCATTAAGGCTCTGTTTCCCCAGTTACCAAATTTGGTAAAGGAGAAATGATGCCACCTTGTGGCCGTTTCCTGCAAGAGCAGCTTTAAACTCACAGCTAAGGGTCACTTAACATTCACAAGGACTCAGGGCTGTAAAGGACACCTGCCCTAAAAAATTGTGCTGAAGTAGGGAATGGACAAAAATTTCAAAACAGGCAAATGTTTCCAGAAGAGAGTATGAATATTAACGTTTTACTCACGCTCTTTTAAAAAAAAGGAAAATGGATAAAAGCTCAACCTCAGGGAGTGTTAGACCCATGAAATCTAATCTACAAAAAGTTTCAACTTACACCAGTCGACTGACCATCAGCAAAAAGTCTACAAACAATAAATGCTGACGGGGTTTTAGAGAACTGTGTACCCTCTCCCTGCTGGTGAGACGTAAAGGGGTAACGGCCAATAATGAGAACAGAAAGGAGCTGTGTTTAAAAGTAAAAATGGAGGTACCATTCAATCCAGCAGGCGCACCATTGGACCTCTCACCGGAGAAGACAAGAATCGAGAAGACACAGGCCGCAAAAGCTTCAGTGCAGCCTTATTCACAATAGCCAAGACAGTGAAGGAATCAAAATGTCCAACAACAGGTGAATAGATAAAGAAGAAGTGGTCCATGTATACAATGGAATATTAGCCATGGAAAACAATGAACCATTGTTCTTTGAGGCACCACAAATGAGTCTGGAGATAATCACGAAACATGAGGTAAGTCCGAAAGCAAAAGACCTATATTCTATGATATCACTTACAGGCGTTATCTAATAACTGACACAAATGAACATATTTCCAAAGAGAAAGACACTCACAGATTTAGAAAACAAACTATGCTCATCTAAAAGGAAAGGTGGGGGGAGTGGATAAATTAAGGTTAGTGTTACTATATGTATACAAACACATATTATATACATATCTCAAAAAGACCTACCATATAGAAGGGAGGTGTGCGGAACCCTCTGTAACATTTTACATGGGAAGGGGATCTGTACTTGAATAGACATATATAATGTACAAATGAACCAGATTGTGTACACCTCGGACAAACAATATTCTAAGCTTTACTCCAATTAAAAAAATTTTTAAAACCAAGAAGAAATAATGAGACATAAACTTATGGGGGTTTCTCCATGCACATTCCAATATAATTTACAACCTAGGAACACGACTTCCAGAAAGGCTCTGCTGCCCTAGTACCCAGATTTGGGAATGGAGGAATGCTGCCTGCTTGAGGCCACTTCCCACAACAGCAGCTTTTAACCCATTACTAAAGGTCACTAAATATGCACCACACTTGCAGTTCGGGAAATGAGACCTGCTCTCTAAAAAAATTCTGGGCTGGAAAATCGACCAAAAAATTTAACAGAGGGCAAGCTTCCAAGAAGACAATTTCAAGAATTATATTGTACTCCCAACTGTTTCCGTTTTTTAGCAGAAAAGAAAACGGCAGAGAAAAATGATGAGTTTTATGAATTTTCAAAGACATGAAAACCCAAAGTACAAAAACCTATCAGCTCACACCAGCCAGAAGGGCCATTAGCATAAATGCTGCAAACAATAAATGCTGAAGCGATTGTGGAGAAATGCGTACCCTCGATTCTAAGGGGGACGTGGTAAGAGCCACTAATGAAAACACAAAGAAGGTGCTTTGATAAGGGTAACACGGTGCTACCAGTCAATCAATCACACCCACTGCTGGGCCTATCACCTGAGAAAATGAGAATCAAAAAGTCACAGGCTTGGTGCTTCCCTGGTGGTGCAGTGGTTGAGAGTCTGCCTGCCAATGCAGGGCACACGGGTTCGAGCCCCGGTCTGGGAAGATCCCACATGCCGCGGAGCAACTGGGCCCGTGAGCCACAACCACTGAGCCTGCGCGCATGGAGCCTGTGCTCGGCAACAAGAGAGGCCGCGATAGTGAGAGACCCACGCACCGTGATGAAGAGTGGCCCCCGCTCGCCTCAACTACAGAAAGCCCTCGCGCACAAACGAAGATCCAACACAGCCAAAAATAAATAAATAAATAAATAAATAAATAAATAAATAAATAAATAAATATTAAAAAAAAAAGTCACAGGCTGGCAATCCTGCACTCCAACAATATTTACCATAGCCAACACTTGGAAGCAATGAAAATGTCCATCAACTGAGGAATGCACAAAGTAGAAGTGGTCCAAGTACACAGTGGAAGATTACTCCAATGAAAAATAAAAATTAAATTTAAAAATCCAACAAAAGTAAAGAGACATCAGCTTGTGTGGGTTTCTCCGGGCACACTCCACTCTAATTTATAACCGAGTAACACCACAGGCCGCAAGGGCATTTCCCTAGTTACCAGGGTGGGGAACATAGAAAGGCTGCCACCCTCTGGCAGTTACCTGCAAAAACAGCTTTAAGGCCTGTGCTAATGGTCATTTCATAGGAAGAAGTAATGCAGGACCGTAAATGAAACATGCCCTCAATATGTCTTGAGGGAGGTAATGGCCAAAACATTTCAAAATGTGACACATACTTTAAGAGAACACTTTGAAGAACTAAGGGGTAATCACAGCTTGAAAAATAAAAAGGATATGCCTTAAAGCTCAGTTTCAACGGATTATGAGGCACATGCGAATTCAACCAAAAAGAGGTATCAGCTCACACTTGTCAGAAAAACCATCAGCAAGAAAACTACAAACAATAAATGCTGAAGCTGATGTGGAGAAATGCATACCCTCAACTTCAAGGGGGACGTAACTTGGAAAGGGCCACGAATGAGAACAGAATGGAGGTGCCTTAAAAAGGTAAACATTGAGCTACCATATGATCCAGCAGGCCCACTCCTCGACCTATAATCTAAGAAGAGAGAATTGGAAAGACACAGGCAGGCAAATCTGCATTGCACAGTATTACAATAGCCAAGATATGGAGGTAACCAAAAAGTCCACCAACAGATGGGTGGACAAAGAAGAACTCCTCCATGTATAGATGGAATATTCGCCAGTGAAAAAAATGAAACAATGCCATTTGCAGCACCATAGATGAGTCTAGACGAAATCACACCACCTGTAGTAAGTGAGAAAGTAAAAGACACATATCCTATCATATCACTTTTAGGAGTTACATAAAAATTGATACCAATGAAGATATTTCCACAGAGAAAGGCAATCACAGATTCATTAAAAAACTTATGGTTCACCAAATAGAAAGGGATGAGGATTGGATAATTTACCATATTGGGGTTAACAGAGATATACAAACCATGTGAAATATATAATCACCAAAGACGTACGGAAGACCAGGAGAAGACTACTCAACATTGTGTCATAACCTACATGGGAAAAGGATGCGAGGAAGAATAGATACACGTATATGTGTGAAAGAACCACATTTGCCCACCTAGAACAAACAAACCATTGTAATCAAATTTGCTTGGATAAAAAATAAAAAGTAAATTATAAATATGAACAACAAGTAATGAGACATAAACATAAAGGGCTTTTTCCTGGCACATTCCATTCTAATTTACAACCTAGAACACCACTTCCATTAAGGCTCTGTTTCCCCAGTTACCAAATTTGGTAAAGGAGAAATGATGCCACCTTGTGGCCGTTTCCTGCAAGAGCAGCTTTAAACTCACAGCTAAGGGTCACTTAACATTCACAAGGACTCAGGGCTGTAAAGGACACCTGCCCTAAAAAATTGTGCTGAAGTAGGGAATGGACAAAAATTTCAAAACAGGCAAATGTTTCCAGAAGAGAGTATGAATATTAACGTTTTACTCACGCTCTTTTAAAAAAAAGGAAAATGGATAAAAGCTCAACCTCAGGGAGTGTTAGACCCATGAAATCTAATCTACAAAAAGTTTCAACTTACACCAGTCGACTGACCATCAGCAAAAAGTCTACAAACAATAAATGCTGACGGGGTTTTAGAGAACTGTGTACCCTCTCCCTGCTGGTGAGACCTAAAGGGGTAACGGCCAATAATGAGAACAGAAAGGAGCTGTGTTTAAAAGTAAAAATGGAGGTACCATTCAATCCAGCAGGCGCACCATTGGACCTCTCACCGGAGAAGACAAGAATCGAGAAGACACAGGCCGCAAAAGCTTCAGTGCAGCCTTATTCACAATAGCCAAGACAGTGAAGGAATCAAAATGTCCAACAACAGGTGAATAGATAAAGAAGAAGTGGTCCATGTACACAATGGAATATTAGCCATGGAAAACAATGAACCATTGTTCTTTGAGGCACCACAAATGAGTCTGGAGATAATCACGAAACATGAGGTAAGTCCGAAAGCAAAAGACCTATATTCTATGATATCACTTACAGGCGTTATCTAATAACTGACACAAATGAACATATTTCCAAAGAGAAAGACACTCACAGATTTAGAAAACAAACTATGCTCATCTAAAAGGAAAGGTGGGGGGAGTGGATAAATTAAGGTTAGTGTTACTATATGTATACAAACACATATTATATACATATCTCAAAAAGACCTACCATATAGAAGGGAGGTGTGCGGAACCCTCTGTAACATTTTACATGGGAAGGGGATCTGTACTTGAATAGACATATATAATGTACAAATGAACCAGATTGTGTACACCTCGGACAAACAATATTCTAAGCTTTACTCCAATTAAAAAAATTTTTAAAACCAAGAAGAAATAATGAGACATAAACTTATGGGGGTTTCTCCATGCACATTCCAATATAATTTACAACCTAGGAACACGACTTCCAGAAAGGCTCTGCTGCCCTAGTACCCAGATTTGGGAATGGAGGAATGCTGCCTGCTTGAGGCCACTTCCCACAACAGCAGCTTTTAACCCATTACTAAAGGTCACTAAATATGCACCACACTTGCAGTTCGGGAAATGAGACCTGCTCTCTAAAAAAATTCTGGGCTGGAAAATCGACCAAAAAATTTAACAGAGGGCAAGCTTCCAAGAAGACAATTTCAAGAATTATATTGTACTCCCAACTGTTTCCGTTTTTTAGCAGAAAAGAAAACGGCAGAGAAAAATGATGAGTTTTATGAATTTTCAAAGACATGAAAACCCAAAGTACAAAAACCTATCAGCTCACACCAGCCAGAAGGGCCATTAGCATAAATGCTGCAAACAATAAATGCTGAAGCGATTGTGGAGAAATGCGTACCCTCGATTCTAAGGGGGACGTGGTAAGAGCCACTAATGAAAACACAAAGAAGGTGCTTTGATAAGGGTAACACGGTGCTACCAGTCAATCAATCACACCCACTGCTGGGCCTATCACCTGAGAAAATGAGAATCAAAAAGTCACAGGCTTGGTGCTTCCCTGGTGGTGCAGTGGTTGAGAGTCTGCCTGCCAATGCAGGGCACACGGGTTCGAGCCCCGGTCTGGGAAGATCCCACATGCCGCGGAGCAACTGGGCCCGTGAGCCACAACCACTGAGCCTGCGCGCATGGAGCCTGTGCTCGGCAACAAGAGAGGCCGCGATAGTGAGAGACCCACGCACCGTGATGAAGAGTGGCCCCCGCTCGCCTCAACTACAGAAAGCCCTCGCGCACAAACGAAGATCCAACACAGCCAAAAATAAATAAATAAATAAATAAATAAATAAATAAATAAATAAATAAATAAATATTAAAAAAAAAAGTCACAGGCTGGCAATCCTGCACTCCAACAATATTTACCATAGCCAACACTTGGAAGCAATGAAAATGTCCATCAACTGAGGAATGCACAAAGTAGAAGTGGTCCAAGTACACAGTGGAAGATTACTCCAATGAAAAATAAAAATTAAATTTAAAAATCCAACAAAAGTAAAGAGACATCAGCTTGTGTGGGTTTCTCCGGGCACACTCAACTCTAATTTATAACCGAGAAACACCACAGGCCGCAAGGGCATTTCCCTAGTTACCAGGGTGGGGAACATAGAAAGGCTGCCACCCTCTGGCAGTTACCTGCAAAAACAGCTTTAAGGCCTGTGCTAATGGTCATTTCATAGGAAGAAGTAATGCAGGACCGTAAATGAAACATGCCCTCAATATGTCTTGAGGGAGGTAATGGCCAAAACATTTCAAAATGTGACACATACTTTAAGAGAACACTTTGAAGAACTAAGGGGTAATCACAGCTTGAAAAATAAAAAGGATATGCCTTAAAGCTCAGTTTCAACGGATTATGAGGCACATGCGAATTCAACCAAAAAGAGGTATCAGCTCACACTTGTCAGAAAAACCATCAGCAAGAAAACTACAAACAATAAATGCTGAAGCTGATGTGGAGAAATGCATACCCTCAACTTCAAGGGGGACGTAACTTGGAAAGGGCCACGAATGAGAACAGAATGGAGGTGCCTTAAAAAGGTAAACATTGAGCTACCATATGATCCAGCAGGCCCACTCCTCGACCTATAATCTAAGAAGAGAGAATTGGAAAGACACAGGCAGGCAAATCTGCATTGCACAGTATTACAATAGCCAAGATATGGAGGTAACCAAAAAGTCCACCAACAGATGGGTGGACAAAGAAGAACTCCTCCATGTATAGATGGAATATTCGCCAGTGAAAAAAATGAAACAATGCCATTTGCAGCACCATAGATGAGTCTAGACGAAATCACACCACCTGTAGTAAGTGAGAAAGTAAAAGACACATATCCTATCATATCACTTTTAGGAGTTACATAAAAATTGATACCAATGAAGATATTTCCACAGAGAAAGGCAATCACAGATTCATTAAAAAACTTATGGTTCACCAAATAGAAAGGGATGAGGATTGGATAATTTACCATATTGGGGTTAACAGAGATATACAAACCATGTGAAATATATAATCACCAAAGACGTACGGAAGACCAGGAGAAGACTACTCAACATTGTGTCATAACCTACATGGGAAAAGGATGCGAGGAAGAATAGATACACGTATATGTGTGAAAGAACCACATTTGCCCACCTAGAACAAACAAACCATTGTAATCAAATTTGCTTGGATAAAAAATAAAAAGTAAATTATAAATATGAACAACAAGTAATGAGACATAAACATAAAGGGCTTTTTCCTGGCACATTCCATTCTAATTTACAACCTAGAACACCACTTCCATTAAGGCTCTGTTTCCCCAGTTACCAAATTTGGTAAAGGAGAAATGATGCCACCTTGTGGCCGTTTCCTGCAAGAGCAGCTTTAAACTCACAGCTAAGGGTCACTTAACATTCACAAGGACTCAGGGCTGTAAAGGACACCTGCCCTAAAAAATTGTGCTGAAGTAGGGAATGGACAAAAATTTCAAAACAGGCAAATGTTTCCAGAAGAGAGTATGAATATTAACGTTTTACTCACGCTCTTTTAAAAAAAAGGAAAATGGATAAAAGCTCAACCTCAGGGAGTGTTAGACCCATGAAATCTAATCTACAAAAAGTTTCAACTTACACCAGTCGACTGACCATCAGCAAAAAGTCTACAAACAATAAATGCTGACGGGGTTTTAGAGAACTGTGTACCCTCTCCCTGCTGGTGAGACGTAAAGGGGTAACGGCCAATAATGAGAACAGAAAGGAGCTGTGTTTAAAAGTAAAAATGGAGGTACCATTCAATCCAGCAGGCGCACCATTGGACCTCTCACCGGAGAAGACAAGAATCGAGAAGACACAGGCCGCAAAAGCTTCAGTGCAGCCTTATTCACAATAGCCAAGACAGTGAAGGAATCAAAATGTCCAACAACAGGTGAATAGATAAAGAAGAAGTGGTCCATGTATACAATGGAATATTAGCCATGGAAAACAATGAACCATTGTTCTTTGAGGCACCACAAATGAGTCTGGAGATAATCACGAAACATGAGGTAAGTCCGAAAGCAAAAGACCTATATTCTATGATATCACTTACAGGCGTTATCTAATAACTGACACAAATGAACATATTTCCAAAGAGAAAGACACTCACAGATTTAGAAAACAAACTATGCTCATCTAAAAGGAAAGGTGGGGGGAGTGGATAAATTAAGGTTAGTGTTACTATATGTATACAAACACATATTATATACATATCTCAAAAAGACCTACCATATAGAAGGGAGGTGTGCGGAACCCTCTGTAACATTTTACATGGGAAGGGGATCTGTACTTGAATAGACATATATAATGTACAAATGAACCAGATTGTGTACACCTCGGACAAACAATATTCTAAGCTTTACTCCAATTAAAAAAATTTTTAAAACCAAGAAGAAATAATGAGACATAAACTTATGGGGGTTTCTCCATGCACATTCCAATATAATTTACAACCTAGGAACACGACTTCCAGAAAGGCTCTGCTGCCCTAGTACCCAGATTTGGGAATGGAGGAATGCTGCCTGCTTGAGGCCACTTCCCACAACAGCAGCTTTTAACCCATTACTAAAGGTCACTAAATATGCACCACACTTGCAGTTCGGGAAATGAGACCTGCTCTCTAAAAAAATTCTGGGCTGGAAAATCGACCAAAAAATTTAACAGAGGGCAAGCTTCCAAGAAGACAATTTCAAGAATTATATTGTACTCCCAACTGTTTCCGTTTTTTAGCAGAAAAGAAAACGGCAGAGAAAAATGATGAGTTTTATGAATTTTCAAAGACATGAAAACCCAAAGTACAAAAACCTATCAGCTCACACCAGCCAGAAGGGCCATTAGCATAAATGCTGCAAACAATAAATGCTGAAGCGATTGTGGAGAAATGCGTACCCTCGATTCTAAGGGGGACGTGGTAAGAGCCACTAATGAAAACACAAAGAAGGTGCTTTGATAAGGGTAACACGGTGCTACCAGTCAATCAATCACACCCACTGCTGGGCCTATCACCTGAGAAAATGAGAATCAAAAAGTCACAGGCTTGGTGCTTCCCTGGTGGTGCAGTGGTTGAGAGTCTGCCTGCCAATGCAGGGCACACGGGTTCGAGCCCCGGTCTGGGAAGATCCCACATGCCGCGGAGCAACTGGGCCCGTGAGCCACAACCACTGAGCCTGCGCGCATGGAGCCTGTGCTCGGCAACAAGAGAGGCCGCGATAGTGAGAGACCCACGCACCGTGATGAAGAGTGGCCCCCGCTCGCCTCAACTACAGAAAGCCCTCGCGCACAAACGAAGATCCAACACAGCCAAAAATAAATAAATAAATAAATAAATAAATAAATAAATAAATAAATAAATATTAAAAAAAAAAGTCACAGGCTGGCAATCCTGCACTCCAACAATATTTACCATAGCCAACACTTGGAAGCAATGAAAATGTCCATCAACTGAGGAATGCACAAAGTAGAAGTGGTCCAAGTACACAGTGGAAGATTACTCCAATGAAAAATAAAAATTAAATTTAAAAATCCAACAAAAGTAAAGAGACATCAGCTTGTGTGGGTTTCTCCGGGCACACTCCACTCTAATTTATAACCGAGTAACACCACAGGCCGCAAGGGCATTTCCCTAGTTACCAGGGTGGGGAACATAGAAAGGCTGCCACCCTCTGGCAGTTACCTGCAAAAACAGCTTTAAGGCCTGTGCTAATGGTCATTTCATAGGAAGAAGTAATGCAGGACCGTAAATGAAACATGCCCTCAATATGTCTTGAGGGAGGTAATGGCCAAAACATTTCAAAATGTGACACATACTTTAAGAGAACACTTTGAAGAACTAAGGGGTAATCACAGCTTGAAAAATAAAAAGGATATGCCTTAAAGCTCAGTTTCAACGGATTATGAGGCACATGCGAATTCAACCAAAAAGAGGTATCAGCTCACACTTGTCAGAAAAACCATCAGCAAGAAAACTACAAACAATAAATGCTGAAGCTGATGTGGAGAAATGCATACCCTCAACTTCAAGGGGGACGTAACTTGGAAAGGGCCACGAATGAGAACAGAATGGAGGTGCCTTAAAAAGGTAAACATTGAGCTACCATATGATCCAGCAGGCCCACTCCTCGACCTATAATCTAAGAAGAGAGAATTGGAAAGACACAGGCAGGCAAATCTGCATTGCACAGTATTACAATAGCCAAGATATGGAGGTAACCAAAAAGTCCACCAACAGATGGGTGGACAAAGAAGAACTCCTCCATGTATAGATGGAATATTCGCCAGTGAAAAAAATGAAACAATGCCATTTGCAGCACCATAGATGAGTCTAGACGAAATCACACCACCTGTAGTAAGTGAGAAAGTAAAAGACACATATCCTATCATATCACTTTTAGGAGTTACATAAAAATTGATACCAATGAAGATATTTCCACAGAGAAAGGCAATCACAGATTCATTAAAAAACTTATGGTTCACCAAATAGAAAGGGATGAGGATTGGATAATTTACCATATTGGGGTTAACAGAGATATACAAACCATGTGAAATATATAATCACCAAAGACGTACGGAAGACCAGGAGAAGACTACTCAACATTGTGTCATAACCTACATGGGAAAAGGATGCGAGGAAGAATAGATACACGTATATGTGTGAAAGAACCACATTTGCCCACCTAGAACAAACAAACCATTGTAATCAAATTTGCTTGGATAAAAAATAAAAAGTAAATTATAAATATGAACAACAAGTAATGAGACATAAACATAAAGGGCTTTTTCCTGGCACATTCCATTCTAATTTACAACCTAGAACACCACTTCCATTAAGGCTCTGTTTCCCCAGTTACCAAATTTGGTAAAGGAGAAATGATGCCACCTTGTGGCCGTTTCCTGCAAGAGCAGCTTTAAACTCACAGCTAAGGGTCACTTAACATTCACAAGGACTCAGGGCTGTAAAGGACACCTGCCCTAAAAAATTGTGCTGAAGTAGGGAATGGACAAAAATTTCAAAACAGGCAAATGTTTCCAGAAGAGAGTATGAATATTAACGTTTTACTCACGCTCTTTTAAAAAAAAGGAAAATGGATAAAAGCTCAACCTCAGGGAGTGTTAGACCCATGAAATCTAATCTACAAAAAGTTTCAACTTACACCAGTCGACTGACCATCAGCAAAAAGTCTACAAACAATAAATGCTGACGGGGTTTTAGAGAACTGTGTACCCTCTCCCTGCTGGTGAGACGTAAAGGGGTAACGGCTAATAATGAGAACAGAAAGGAGCTGTGTTTAAAAGTAAAAATGGAGGTACCATTCAATCCAGCAGGCGCACCATTGGACCTCTCACCGGAGAAGACAAGAATCGAGAAGACACAGGCCGCAAAAGCTTCAGTGCAGCCTTATTCACAATAGCCAAGACAGTGAAGGAATCAAAATGTCCAACAACAGGTGAATAGATAAAGAAGAAGTGGTCCATGTACACAATGGAATATTAGCCATGGAAAACAATGAACCATTTTTCTTTGAGGCACCACAAATGAGTCTGGAGATAATCACGAAACATGAGGTAAGTCCGAAAGCAAAAGACCTATATTCTATGATATCACTTACAGGCGTTATCTAATAACTGACACAAATGAACATATTTCCAAAGAGAAAGACACTCACAGATTTAGAAAACAAACTATGCTCATCTAAAAGGAAAGGTGGGGGGAGTGGATAAATTAAGGTTAGTGTTACTATATGTATACAAACACATATTATATACATATCTCAAAAAGACCTACCATATAGAAGGGAGGTGTGCGGAACCCTCTGTAACATTTTACATGGGAAGGGGATCTGTACTTGAATAGACATATATAATGTACAAATGAACCAGATTGTGTACACCTCGGACAAACAATATTCTAAGCTTTACTCCAATTAAAAAAATTTTTAAAACCAAGAAGAAATAATGAGACATAAACTTATGGGGGTTTCTCCATGCACATTCCAATATAATTTACAACCTAGGAACACGACTTCCAGAAAGGCTCTGCTGCCCTAGTACCCAGATTTGGGAATGGAGGAATGCTGCCTGCTTGAGGCCACTTCCCACAACAGCAGCTTTTAACCCATTACTAAAGGTCACTAAATATGCACCACACTTGCAGTTCGGGAAATGAGACCTGCTCTCTAAAAAAATTCTGGGCTGGAAAATCGACCAAAAAATTTAACAGAGGGCAAGCTTCCAAGAAGACAATTTCAAGAATTATATTGTACTCCCAACTGTTTCCGTTTTTTAGCAGAAAAGAAAACGGCAGAGAAAAATGATGAGTTTTATGAATTTTCAAAGACATGAAAACCCAAAGTACAAAAACCTATCAGCTCACACCAGCCAGAAGGGCCATTAGCATAAATGCTGCAAACAATAAATGCTGAAGCGATTGTGGAGAAATGCGTACCCTCGATTCTAAGGGGGACGTGGTAAGAGCCACTAATGAAAACACAAAGAAGGTGCTTTGATAAGGGTAACACGGTGCTACCAGTCAATCAATCACACCCACTGCTGGGCCTATCACCTGAGAAAATGAGAATCAAAAAGTCACAGGCTTGGTGCTTCCCTGGTGGTGCAGTGGTTGAGAGTCTGCCTGCCAATGCAGGGCACACGGGTTCGAGCCCCGGTCTGGGAAGATCCCACATGCCGCGGAGCAACTGGGCCCGTGAGCCACAACCACTGAGCCTGCGCGCATGGAGCCTGTGCTCCGCAACAAGAGAGGCCGCGATAGTGAGAGACCCACGCACCGCGATGAAGAGTGGCCCCCGCTCGCCTCAACTACAGAAAGCCCTCGCGCACAAACGAAGATCCAACACAGCCAAAAATAAATAAATAAATAAATAAATAAATAAATAAATAAATAAATAAATACATATTAAAAAAAAAAGTCACAGGCTGGCAATCCTGCACTCCAACAATATTTACCATAGCCAACACTTGGAAGCAATGAAAATGTCCATCAACTGAGGAATGCACAAAGTAGAAGTGGTCCAAGTACACAGTGGAAGATTACTCCAATGAAAAATAAAAATTAAATTTAAAAATCGAACAAAAGTAAAGACACATCAGCTTGTGTGGGTTTGTCCGGGCACACTCCACTCTAATTTATAACCGAGAAACACCACAGGCCGCAAGGGCATTTCCCTAGTTACCAGGGTGGGGAACATAGAAAGGCTGCCACCCTCTGGCAGTTACCTGCAAAAACAGCTTTAAGGCCTGTGCTAATGGTCATTTCATAGGAAGAAGTAATGCAGGACCGTAAATGAAACATGCCCTCAATATGTCTTGAGGGAGGTAATGGCCAAAACATTTCAAAATGTGACACATACTTTAAGAGAACACTTTGAAGAACTAAGGGGTAATCACAGCTTGAAAAATAAAAAGGATATGCCTTAAAGCTCAGTTTCAACGGATTATGAGGCACATGCGAATTCAACCAAAAAGAGGTATCAGCTCACACTTGTCAGAAAAACCATCAGCAAGAAAACTACAAACAATAAATGCTGAAGCTGATGTGGAGAAATGCATACCCTCAACTTCAAGGGGGACGTAACTTGGAAAGGGCCACGAATGAGAACAGAATGGAGGTGCCTTAAAAAGGTAAACATTGAGCTACCATATGATCCAGCAGGCCCACTCCTCGACCTATAATCTAAGAAGAGAGAATTGGAAAGACACAGGCAGGCAAATCTGCATTGCACAGTATTACAATAGCCAAGATATGGAGGTAACCAAAAAGTCCACCAACAGATGGGTGGACAAAGAAGAACTCCTCCATGTATAGATGGAATATTCGCCAGTGAAAAAAATGAAACAATGCCATTTGCAGCACCATAGATGAGTCTAGACGAAATCACACCACCTGTAGTAAGTGAGAAAGTAAAAGACACATATCCTATCATATCACTTTTAGGAGTTACATAAAAATTGATACCAATGAAGATATTTCCACAGAGAAAGGCAATCACAGATTCATTAAAAAACTTATGGTTCACCAAATAGAAAGGGATGAGGACTGGATAATTTACCATATTGGGGTTAACAGAGATATACAAACCATGTGAAATATATAATCACCAAAGACGTACGGAAGACCAGGAGAAGACTACTCAACATTGTGTCATAACCTACATGGGAAAAGGATGCGAGGAAGAATAGATACACGTATATGTGTGAAAGAACCACATTTGCCCACCTAGAACAAACAAACCATTGTAATCAAATTTGCTTGGATAAAAAATAAAAAGTAAATTATAAATATGAACAACAAGTAATGAGACATAAACATAAAGGGCTTTTTCCTGGCACATTCCATTCTAATTTACAACCTAGAACACCACTTCCATTAAGGCTCTGTTTCCCCAGTTACCAAATTTGGTAAAGGAGAAATGATGCCACCTTGTGGCCGTTTCCTGCAAGAGCAGCTTTAAACTCACAGCTAAGGGTCACTTAACATTCACAAGGACTCAGGGCTGTAAAGGACACCTGCCCTAAAAAATTGTGCTGAAGTAGGGAATGGACAAAAATTTCAAAACAGGCAAATGTTTCCAGAAGAGAGTATGAATATTAACGTTTTACTCACGCTCTTTTAAAAAAAAGGAAAATGGATAAAAGCTCAACCTCAGGGAGTGTTAGACCCATGAAATCTAATCTACAAAAAGTTTCAACTTACACCAGTCGACTGACCATCAGCAAAAAGTCTACAAACAATAAATGCTGACGGGGTTTTAGAGAACTGTGTACCCTCTCCCTGCTGGTGAGACGTAAAGGGGTAACGGCCAATAATGAGAACAGAAAGGAGCTGTGTTTAAAAGTAAAAATGGAGGTACCATTCAATCCAGCAGGCGCACCATTGGACCTCTCACCGGAGAAGACAAGAATCGAGAAGACACAGGCCGCAAAAGCTTCAGTGCAGCCTTATTCACAATAGCCAAGACAGTGAAGGAATCAAAATGTCCAACAACAGGTGAATAGATAAAGAAGAAGTGGTCCATGTACACAATGGAATATTAGCCATGGAAAACAATGAACCATTGTTCTTTGAGGCACCACAAATGAGTCTGGAGATAATCACGAAACATGAGGTAAGTCCGAAAGCAAAAGACCTATATTCTATGATATCACTTACAGGCGTTATCTAATAACTGACACAAATGAACATATTTCCAAAGAGAAAGACACTCACAGATTTAGAAAACAAACTATGCTCATCTAAAAGGAAAGGTGGGGGGAGTGGATAAATTAAGGTTAGTGTTACTATATGTATACAAACACATATTATATACATATCTCAAAAAGACCTACCATATAGAAGGGAGGTGTGCGGAACCCTCTGTAACATTTTACATGGGAAGGGGATCTGTACTTGAATAGACATATATAATGTACAAATGAACCAGATTGTGTACACCTCGGACAAACAATATTCTAAGCTTTACTCCAATTAAAAAAATTTTTAAAACCAAGAAGAAATAATGAGACATAAACTTATGGGGGTTTCTCCATGCACATTCCAATATAATTTACAACCTAGGAACACGACTTCCAGAAAGGCTCTGCTGCCCTAGTACCCAGATTTGGGAATGGAGGAATGCTGCCTGCTTGAGGCCACTTCCCACAACAGCAGCTTTTAACCCATTACTAAAGGTCACTAAATATGCACCACACTTGCAGTTCGGGAAATGAGACCTGCTCTCTAAAAAAATTCTGGGCTGGAAAATCGACCAAAAAATTTAACAGAGGGCAAGCTTCCAAGAAGACAATTTCAAGAATTATATTGTACTCCCAACTGTTTCCGTTTTTTAGCAGAAAAGAAAACGGCAGAGAAAAATGATGAGTTTTATGAATTTTCAAAGACATGAAAACCCAAAGTACAAAAACCTATCAGCTCACACCAGCCAGAAGGGCCATTAGCATAAATGTTGCAAACAATAAATGCTGAAGCGATTGTGGAGAAATGCGTACCCTCGATTCTAAGGGGGACGTGGTAAGAGCCACTAATGAAAACACAAAGAAGGTGCTTTGATAAGGGTAACACGGTGCTACCAGTCAATCAATCACACCCACTGCTGGGCCTATCATCTGAGAAAATGAGAATCAAAAAGTCACAGGCTTGGGGCTTCCCTGGTGGTGCAGTGGTTGAGAGTCTGCCTGCCAATGCAGGGCACACGGGTTCGAGCCCCGGTCTGGGAAGATCCCACATGCCGCGGAGCAACTGGGCCCGTGAGCCACAACCACTGAGCCTGCGCGCATGGAACCTGTGCTCGGCAACAAGAGAGGCCGCGATAGTGAGAGACCCACGCACCGTGATGAAGAGTGGCCCCCGCTCGCCTCAACTACCGAAAGCCCTCGCGCACAAACGAAGATCCAACACAGCCAAAAATAAATAAATAAATAAATAAATAAATAAATAAATAAATAAATAAATAAATATTTAAAAAAAAGTCACAGGCTGGCAATCCTGCACTCCAACAATATTTACCATAGCCAACACTTGGAAGCAATGAAAATGTCCATCAACTGAGGAATGCACAAAGTAGAAGTGGTCCAAGTACACAGTGGAAGATTACTCCAATGAAAAATAAAAATTAAATTTAAAAATCCAACAAAAGTAAAGAGACATCAGCTTGTGTGGGTTTCTCCGGGCACACTCAACTCTAATTTATAACCGAGTAACACCACAGGCCGCAAGGGCATTTCCCTAGTTACCAGGGTGGGGAACATAGAAAGGCTGCCACCCTCTGGCAGTTACCTGCAAAAACAGCTTTAAGGCCTGTGCTAATGGTCATTTCATAGGAAGAAGTAATGCAGGACCGTAAATGAAACATGCCCTCAATATGTCTTGAGGGAGGTAATGGCCAAAACATTTCAAAATGTGACACATACTTTAAGAGAACACTTTGAAGAACTAAGGGGTAATCACAGCTTGAAAAATAAAAAGGATATGCCTTAAAGCTCAGTTTCAACGGATTATGAGGCACATGCGAATTCAACCAAAAAGAGGTATCAGCTCACACTTGTCAGAAAAACCATCAGCAAGAAAACTACAAACAATAAATGCTGAAGCTGATGTGGAGAAATGCATACCCTCAACTTCAAGGGGGACGTAACTTGGAAAGGGCCACGAATGAGAACAGAATGGAGGTGCCTTAAAAAGGTAAACATTGAGCTACCATATGATCCAGCAGGCCCACTCCTCGACCTATAATCTAAGAAGAGAGAATTGGAAAGACACAGGCAGGCAAATCTGCATTGCACAGTATTACAATAGCCAAGATATGGAGGTAACCAAAAAGTCCACCAACAGATGGGTGGACAAAGAAGAACTCCTCCATGTATAGATGGAATATTCGCCAGTGAAAAAAATGAAACAATGCCATTTGCAGCACCATAGATGAGTCTAGACGAAATCACACCACCTGTAGTAAGTGAGAAAGTAAAAGACACATATCCTATCATATCACTTTTAGGAGTTACATAAAAATTGATACCAATGAAGATATTTCCACAGAGAAAGGCAATCACAGATTCATTAAAAAACTTATGGTTCACCAAATAGAAAGGGATGAGGATTGGATAATTTACCATATTGGGGTTAACAGAGATATACAAACCATGTGAAATATATAATCACCAAAGACGTACGGAAGACCAGGAGAAGACTACTCAACATTGTGTCATAACCTACATGGGAAAAGGATGCGAGGAAGAATAGATACACGTATATGTGTGAAAGAACCACATTTGCCCACCTAGAACAAACAAACCATTGTAATCAAATTTGCTTGGATAAAAAATAAAAAGTAAATTATAAATATGAACAACAAGTAATGAGACATAAACATAAAGGGCTTTTTCCTGGCACATTCCATTCTAATTTACAACCTAGAACACCACTTCCATTAAGGCTCTGTTTCCCCAGTTACCAAATTTGGTAAAGGAGAAATGATGCCACCTTGTGGCCGTTTCCTGCAAGAGCAGCTTTAAACTCACAGCTAAGGGTCACTTAACATTCACAAGGACTCAGGGCTGTAAAGGACACCTGCCCTAAAAAATTGTGCTGAAGTAGGGAATGGACAAAAATTTCAAAACAGGCAAATGTTTCCAGAAGAGAGTATGAATATTAACGTTTTACTCACGCTCTTTTAAAAAAAAGGAAAATGGATAAAAGCTCAACCTCAGGGAGTGTTAGACCCATGAAATCTAATCTACAAAAAGTTTCAACTTACACCAGTCGACTGACCATCAGCAAAAAGTCTACAAACAATAAATGCTGACGGGGTTTTAGAGAACTGTGTACCCTCTCCCTGCTGGTGAGACGTAAAGGGGTAACGGCCAATAATGAGAACAGAAAGGAGCTGTGTTTAAAAGTAAAAATGGAGGTACCATTCAATCCAGCAGGCGCACCATTGGACCTCTCACCGGAGAAGACAAGAATCGAGAAGACACAGGCCGCAAAAGCTTCAGTGCAGCCTTATTCACAATAGCCAAGACAGTGAAGGAATCAAAATGTCCAACAACAGGTGAATAGATAAAGAAGAAGTGGTCCATGTACACAATGGAATATTAGCCATGGAAAACAATGAACCATTGTTCTTTGAGGCACCACAAATGAGTCTGGAGATAATCACGAAACATGAGGTAAGTCCGAAAGCAAAAGACCTATATTCTATGATATCACTTACAGGCGTTATCTAATAACTGACACAAATGAACATATTTCCAAAGAGAAAGACACTCACAGATTTAGAAAACAAACTATGCTCATCTAAAAGGAAAGGTGGGGGGAGTGGATAAATTAAGGTTAGTGTTACTATATGTATACAAACACATATTATATACATATCTCAAAAAGACCTACCATATAGAAGGGAGGTGTGCGGAACCCTCTGTAACATTTTACATGGGAAGGGGATCTGTACTTGAATAGACATATATAATGTACAAATGAACCAGATTGTGTACACCTCGGACAAACAATATTCTAAGCTTTACTCCAATTAAAAAAATTTTTAAAACCAAGAAGAAATAATGAGACATAAACTTATGGGGGTTTCTCCATGCACATTCCAATATAATTTACAACCTAGGAACACGACTTCCAGAAAGGCTCTGCTGCCCTAGTACCCAGATTTGGGAATGGAGGAATGCTGCCTGCTTGAGGCCACTTCCCACAACAGCAGCTTTTAACCCATTACTAAAGGTCACTAAATATGCACCACACTTGCAGTTCGGGAAATGAGACCTGCTCTCTAAAAAAATTCTGGGCTGGAAAATCGACCAAAAAATTTAACAGAGGGCAAGCTTCCAAGAAGACAATTTCAAGAATTATATTGTACTCCCAACTGTTTCCGTTTTTTAGCAGAAAAGAAAACGGCAGAGAAAAATGATGAGTTTTATGAATTTTCAAAGACATGAAAACCCAAAGTACAAAAACCTATCAGCTCACACCAGCCAGAAGGGCCATTAGCATAAATGCTGCAAACAATAAATGCTGAAGCGATTGTGGAGAAATGCGTACCCTCGATTCTAAGGGGGACGTGGTAAGAGCCACTAATGAAAACACAAAGAAGGTGCTTTGATAAGGGTAACACGGTGCTACCAGTCAATCAATCACACCCACTGCTGGGCCTATCACCTGAGAAAATGAGAATCAAAAAGTCACAGGCTTGGGGCTTCCCTGGTGGTGCAGTGGTTGAGAGTCTGCCTGCCAATGCAGGGCACACGGGTTCGAGCCCCGGTCTGGGAAGATCCCACATGCCGCGGAGCAACTGGGCCCGTGAGCCACAACCACTGAGCCTGCGCGCATGGAGCCTGTGCTCGGCAACAAGAGAGGCCGCGATAGTGAGAGACCCACGCACCGCGATGAAGAGTGGCCCCCGCTCGCCTCAACTACAGAAAGCCCTCGCGCACAAACGAAGATCCAACACAGCCAAAAATAAATAAATAAATAAATAAATAAATAAATAAATAAATAAATAAATACATATTAAAAAAAAAAGTCACAGGCTGGCAATCCTGCACTCCAACAATATTTACCATAGCCAACACTTGGAAGCAATGAAAATGTCCATCAACTGAGGAATGCACAAAGTAGAAGTGGTCCAAGTACACAGTGGAAGATTACTCCAATGAAAAATAAAAATTAAATTTAAAAATCGAACAAAAGTAAAGACACATCAGCTTGTGTGGGTTTGTCCGGGCACACTCCACTCTAATTTATAACCGAGAAACACCACAGGCCGCAAGGGCATTTCCCTAGTTACCAGGGTGGGGAACATAGAAAGGCTGCCACCCTCTGGCAGTTACCTGCAAAAACAGCTTTAAGGCCTGTGCTAATGGTCATTTCATAGGAAGAAGTAATGCAGGACCGTAAATGAAACATGCCCTCAATATGTCTTGAGGGAGGTAATGGCCAAAACATTTCAAAATGTGACACATACTTTAAGAGAACACTTTGAAGAACTAAGGGGTAATCACAGCTTGAAAAATAAAAAGGATATGCCTTAAAGCTCAGTTTCAACGGATTATGAGGCACATGCGAATTCAACCAAAAAGAGGTATCAGCTCACACTTGTCAGAAAAACCATCAGCAAGAAAACTACAAACAATAAATGCTGAAGCTGATGTGGAGAAATGCATACCCTCAACTTCAAGGGGGACGTAACTTGGAAAGGGCCACGAATGAGAACAGAATGGAGGTGCCTTAAAAAGGTAAACATTGAGCTACCATATGATCCAGCAGGCCCACTCCTCGACCTATAATCTAAGAAGAGAGAATTGGAAAGACACAGGCAGGCAAATCTGCATTGCACAGTATTACAATAGCCAAGATATGGAGGTAACCAAAAAGTCCACCAACAGATGGGTGGACAAAGAAGAACTCCTCCATGTATAGATGGAATATTCGCCAGTGAAAAAAATGAAACAATGCCATTTGCAGCACCATAGATGAGTCTAGACGAAATCACACCACCTGTAGTAAGTGAGAAAGTAAAAGACACATATCCTATCATATCACTTTTAGGAGTTACATAAAAATTGATACCAATGAAGATATTTCCACAGAGAAAGGCAATCACAGATTCATTAAAAAACTTATGGTTCACCAAATAGAAAGGGATGAGGATTGGATAATTTACCATATTGGGGTTAACAGAGATATACAAACCATGTGAAATATATAATCACCAAAGACGTACGGAAGACCAGGAGAAGACTACTCAACATTGTGTCATAACCTACATGGGAAAAGGATGCGAGGAAGAATAGATACACGTATATGTGTGAAAGAACCACATTTGCCCACCTAGAACAAACAAACCATTGTAATCAAATTTGCTTGGATAAAAAATAAAAAGTAAATTATAAATATGAACAACAAGTAATGAGACATAAACATAAAGGGCTTTTTCCTGGCACATTCCATTCTAATTTACAACCTAGAACACCACTTCCATTAAGGCTCTGTTTCCCCAGTTACCAAATTTGGTAAAGGAGAAATGATGCCACCTTGTGGCCGTTTCCTGCAAGAGCAGCTTTAAACTCACAGCTAAGGGTCACTTAACATTCACAAGGACTCAGGGCTGTAAAGGACACCTGCCCTAAAAAATTGTGCTGAAGTAGGGAATGGACAAAAATTTCAAAACAGGCAAATGTTTCCAGAAGAGAGTATGAATATTAACGTTTTACTCACGCTCTTTTAAAAAAAAGGAAAATGGATAAAAGCTCAACCTCAGGGAGTGTTAGACCCATGAAATCTAATCTACAAAAAGTTTCAACTTACACCAGTCGACTGACCATCAGCAAAAAGTCTACAAACAATAAATGCTGACGGGGTTTTAGAGAACTGTGTACCCTCTCCCTGCTGGTGAGACGTAAAGGGGTAACGGCCAATAATGAGAACAGAAAGGAGCTGTGTTTAAAAGTAAAAATGGAGGTACCATTCAATCCAGCAGGCGCACCATTGGACCTCTCACCGGAGAAGACAAGAATCGAGAAGACACAGGCCGCAAAAGCTTCAGTGCAGCCTTATTCACAATAGCCAAGACAGTGAAGGAATCAAAATGTCCAACAACAGGTGAATAGATAAAGAAGAAGTGGTCCATGTACACAATGGAATATTAGCCATGGAAAACAATGAACCATTGTTCTTTGAGGCACCACAAATGAGTCTGGAGATAATCACGAAACATGAGGTAAGTCCGAAAGCAAAAGACCTATATTCTATGATATCACTTACAGGCGTTATCTAATAACTGACACAAATGAACATATTTCCAAAGAGAAAGACACTCACAGATTTAGAAAACAAACTATGCTCATCTAAAAGGAAAGGTGGGGGGAGTGGATAAATTAAGGTTAGTGTTACTATATGTATACAAACACATATTATATACATATCTCAAAAAGACCTACCATATAGAAGGGAGGTGTGCGGAACCCTCTGTAACATTTTACATGGGAAGGGGATCTGTACTTGAATAGACATATATAATGTACAAATGAACCAGATTGTGTACACCTCGGACAAACAATATTCTAAGCTTTACTCCAATTAAAAAAATTTTTAAAACCAAGAAGAAATAATGAGACATAAACTTATGGGGGTTTCTCCATGCACATTCCAATATAATTTACAACCTAGGAACACGACTTCCAGAAAGGCTCTGCTGCCCTAGTACCCAGATTTGGGAATGGAGGAATGCTGCCTGCTTGAGGCCACTTCCCACAACAGCAGCTTTTAACCCATTACTAAAGGTCACTAAATATGCACCACACTTGCAGTTCGGGAAATGAGACCTGCTCTCTAAAAAAATTCTGGGCTGGAAAATCGACCAAAAAATTTAACAGAGGGCAAGCTTCCAAGAAGACAATTTCAAGAATTATATTGTACTCCCAACTGTTTCCGTTTTTTAGCAGAAAAGAAAACGGCAGAGAAAAATGATGAGTTTTATGAATTTTCAAAGACATGAAAACCCAAAGTACAAAAACCTATCAGCTCACACCAGCCAGAAGGGCCATTAGCATAAATGCTGCAAACAATAAATGCTGAAGCGATTGTGGAGAAATGCGTACCCTCGATTCTAAGGGGGACGTGGTAAGAGCCACTAATGAAAACACAAAGAAGGTGCTTTGATAAGGGTAACACGGTGCTACCAGTCAATCAATCACACCCACTGCTGGGCCTATCACCTGAGAAAATGAGAATCAAAAAGTCACAGGCTTGGGGCTTCCCTGGTGGTGCAGTGGTTGAGAGTCTGCCTGCCAATGCAGGGCACACGGGTTCGAGCCCCGGTCTGGGAAGATCCCACATGCCGCGGAGCAACTGGGCCCGTGAGCCACAACCACTGAGCCTGCGCGCATGGAGCCTGTGCTCGGCAACAAGAGAGGCCGCGATAGTGAGAGACCCACGCACCGTGATGAAGAGTGGCCCCCGCTCGCCTCAACTACAGAAAGCCCTCGCGCACAAACGAAGATCCAACACAGCCAAAAATAAATAAATAAATAAATAAATATTAAAAAAAAAAGTCACAGGCTGGCAATCCTGCACTCCAACAATATTTACCATAGCCAACACTTGGAAGCAATGAAAATGTCCATCAACTGAGGAATGCACAAAGTAGAAGTGGTCCAAGTACACAGTGGAAGATTACTCCAATGAAAAATAAAAATTAAATTTAAAAATCGAACAAAAGTAAAGACACATCAGCTTGTGTGGGTTTGTCCGGGCACACTCCACTCTAATTTATAACCGAGAAACACCACAGGCCGCAAGGGCATTTCCCTAGTTACCAGGGTGGGGAACATAGAAAGGCTGCCACCCTCTGGCAGTTACCTGCAAAAACAGCTTTAAGGCCTGTGCTAATGGTCATTTCATAGGAAGAAGTAATGCAGGACCGTAAATGAAACATGCCCTCAATATGTCTTGAGGGAGGTAATGGCCAAAACATTTCAAAATGTGACACATACTTTAAGAGAACACTTTGAAGAACTAAGGGGTAATCACAGCTTGAAAAATAAAAAGGATATGCCTTAAAGCTCAGTTTCAACGGATTATGAGGCACATGCGAATTCAACCAAAAAGAGGTATCAGCTCACACTTGTCAGAAAAACCATCAGCAAGAAAACTACAAACAATAAATGCTGAAGCTGATGTGGAGAAATGCATACCCTCAACTTCAAGGGGGACGTAACTTGGAAAGGGCCACGAATGAGAACAGAATGGAGGTGCCTTAAAAAGGTAAACATTGAGCTACCATATGATCCAGCAGGCCCACTCCTCGACCTATAATCTAAGAAGAGAGAATTGGAAAGACACAGGCAGGCAAATCTGCATTGCACAGTATTACAATAGCCAAGATATGGAGGTAACCAAAAAGTCCACCAACAGATGGGTGGACAAAGAAGAACTCCTCCATGTATAGATGGAATATTCGCCAGTGAAAAAAATGAAACAATGCCATTTGCAGCACCATAGATGAGTCTAGACGAAATCACACCACCTGTAGTAAGTGAGAAAGTAAAAGACACATATCCTATCATATCACTTTTAGGAGTTACATAAAAATTGATACCAATGAAGATATTTCCACAGAGAAAGGCAATCACAGATTCATTAAAAAACTTATGGTTCACCAAATAGAAAGGGATGAGGATTGGATAATTTACCATATTGGGGTTAACAGAGATATACAAACCATGTGAAATATATAATCACCAAAGACGTACGGAAGACCAGGAGAAGACTACTCAACATTGTGTCATAACCTACATGGGAAAAGGATGCGAGGAAGAATAGATACACGTATATGTGTGAAAGAACCACATTTGCCCACCTAGAACAAACAAACCATTGTAATCAAATTTGCTTGGATAAGAAATAAAAAGTAAATTATAAATATGAACAACAAGTAATGAGACATAAACATAAAGGGCTTTTTCCTGGCACATTCCATTCTAATTTACAACCTAGAACACCACTTCCATTAAGGCTCTGTTTCCCCAGTTACCAAATTTGGTAAAGGAGAAATGATGCCACCTTGTGGCCGTTTCCTGCAAGAGCAGCTTTAAACTCACAGCTAAGGGTCACTTAACATTCACAAGGACTCAGGGCTGTAAAGGACACCTGCCCTAAAAAATTGTGCTGAAGTAGGGAATGGACAAAAATTTCAAAACAGGCAAATGTTTCCAGAAGAGAGTATGAATATTAACGTTTTACTCACGCTCTTTTAAAAAAAAGGAAAATGGATAAAAGCTCAACCTCAGGGAGTGTTAGACCCATGAAATCTAATCTACAAAAAGTTTCAACTTACACCAGTCGACTGACCATCAGCAAAAAGTCTACAAACAATAAATGCTGACGGGGTTTTAGAGAACTGTGTACCCTCTCCCTGCTGGTGAGACGTAAAGGGGTAACGGCCAATAATGAGAACAGAAAGGAGCTGTGTTTAAAAGTAAAAATGGAGGTACCATTCAATCCAGCAGGCGCACCATTGGACCTCTCACCGGAGAAGACAAGAATCGAGAAGACACAGGCCGCAAAAGCTTCAGTGCAGCCTTATTCACAATAGCCAAGACAGTGAAGGAATCAAAATGTCCAACAACAGGTGAATAGATAAAGAAGAAGTGGTCCATGTACACAATGGAATATTAGCCATGGAAAACAATGAACCATTGTTCTTTGAGGCACCACAAATGAGTCTGGAGATAATCACGAAACATGAGGTAAGTCCGAAAGCAAAAGACCTATATTCTATGATATCACTTACAGGCGTTATCTAATAACTGACACAAATGAACATATTTCCAAAGAGAAAGACACTCACAGATTTAGAAAACAAACTATGCTCATCTAAAAGGAAAGGTGGGGGGAGTGGATAAATTAAGGTTAGTGTTACTATATGTATACAAACACATATTATATACATATCTCAAAAAGACCTACCATATAGAAGGGAGGTGTGCGGAACCCTCTGTAACATTTTACATGGGAAGGGGATCTGTACTTGAATAGACATATATAATGTACAAATGAACCAGATTGTGTACACCTCGGACAAACAATATTCTAAGCTTTACTCCAATTAAAAAAATTTTTAAAACCAAGAAGAAATAATGAGACATAAACTTATGGGGGTTTCTCCATGCACATTCCAATATAATTTACAACCTAGGAACACGACTTCCAGAAAGGCTCTGCTGCCCTAGTACCCAGATTTGGGAATGGAGGAATGCTGCCTGCTTGAGGCCACTTCCCACAACAGCAGCTTTTAACCCATTACTAAAGGTCACTAAATATGCACCACACTTGCAGTTCGGGAAATGAGACCTGCTCTCTAAAAAAATTCTGGGCTGGAAAATCGACCAAAAAATTTAACAGAGGGCAAGCTTCCAAGAAGACAATTTCAAGAATTATATTGTACTCCCAACTGTTTCCTTTTTTTAGCAGAAAAGAAAACGGCAGAGAAAAATGATGAGTTTTATGAATTTTCAAAGACATGAAAACCCAAAGTACAAAAACCTATCAGCTCACACCAGCCAGAAGGGCCATTAGCATAAATGCTGCAAACAATAAATGCTGAAGCGATTGTGGAGAAATGCGTACCCTCGATTCTAAGGGGGACGTGGTAAGAGCCACTAATGAAAACACAAAGAAGGTGCTTTGATAAGGGTAACACGGTGCTACCAGTCAATCAATCACACCCACTGCTGGGCCTATCACCTGAGAAAATGAGAATCAAAAAGTCACAGGCTTGGGGCTTCCCTGGTGGTGCAGTGGTTGAGAGTCTGCCTGCCAATGCAGGGCACACGGGTTCGAGCCCCGGTCTGGGAAGATCTCACATGCCGCGGAGCAACTGGGCCCGTGAGCCACAACCACTGAGCCTGCGCGCATGGAGCCTGTGCTCCGCAACAAGAGAGGCCGCGATAGTGAGAGACCCACGCACCGCGATGAAGAGTGGCCCCCGCTCGCCGCAACTACAGAAAGCCCTCGCGCACAAACGAAGATCCAACACAGCCAAAAATAAATAAATAAATAAATAAATAAATAAATAAATATTAAAAAAAAAAGTCACAGGCTGGCAATCCTGCACTCCAACAATATTTACCATAGCCAACACTTGGAAGCAATGAAAATGTCCATCAACTGAGGAATGCACAAAGTAGAAGTGGTCCAAGTACTCAGTGGAAAATTATTCCAATAAAAAATAAAAATTAAATTTAAAAATCCAACAAAAGTAAAGAGACATCAGCTTGTGTGGGTTTCTCCGGGCACACTCCACTCTAATTTATAACCGAGTAACACCACAGGCCGCAAGGGCATTTCCCTAGTTACCAGGGTGGGGAACATAGAAAGGCTGCCACCCTCTGGCAGTTACCTGCAAAAACAGCTTTAAGGCCAGTGCTAATGGTCATTTCATAGGAAGAATTAATGCAGGACTGTAAATGAAACATGCCCTCAATATGTCTTGAGGGAGGTAATGGCCAAAACATTTCAAAATGTGACACATACTTTAAGAGAACACTTTGAAGAACTAAGGGGTAATCACAGCTTGAAAAATAAAAAGGATATGCCTTAAAGCTCAGTTTCAACGGATTATGAGGCACATGCGAATTCAACCAAAAAGAGGTATCAGCTCACACTTGTCAGAAAAACCATCAGCAAGAAAGCTACAAACAATAAATGCTGAAGCTGTTGTGGAGAAATGCATACCCTCAACTTCAAGGGGGACGTAACTTGGAAAGGGCCACAAATGAGAACAGAATGGAGGTGCCTTAAAAAGGTAAACATTGAGCTACCATATGATCCATCAGGCCCACTCCTCGACCTATAATCTAAGAAGAGAGAATTGGAAAGACACTGGCAGGCAAATCTGCATTGCTCAGTATTACAATAGCCAAGATATGGAGGTAACCAAAAAGTCCACCAACAGATGGGTGGACAAAGAAGAACTCCTCCATGTATAGATGGAATATTCGCTAGTGAAAAAAATGAAACAATGCCATTTGCAGCACCATAGATGAGTCTAGACGTAAGCACACCACCTGTAGTAAGTGAGAAAGTAAAAGACACATATCCTATCATATCACTTTTAGAAGTTACATAAAAATTGATACCAATGAAGATATTTCCACAGAGAAAGGCAATCACAGATTCATGAAAAAACTTATGGTTCATCAAATAGAAAGGGATGAGGACTGGATAATTTACCATATTGGGGTTAACAGAGATATACAAACCATGTGAAATATATAATCACCAAAGACGTACGGAAGACCAGGAGAAGACTACTCAACATTGTGTCATAACCTATATGGGAAAAGGATGCGAGGAAGAATAGATACACGTATATGTGTGAAAGAACCACATTTGCCCACCTAGAACAAACAAACCATTGTAATCAAATTTGCTTGGATACAAAATAAAAAGTAAATTATAAATATGAACAACAAGTAATGAGACATAAACATAAAGGGCTTTTTCCTGGCACATTCCATTCTAATTTACAACCTAGAACACCACTTCCATTAAGGCTCTGTTTCCCCAGTTACCAAATTTGGTAAAGGAGAAATGATGCCACCTTGTGGCCGTTTCCTGCAAGAGCAGCTTTAAACTCACAGCTAAGGGTCACTTAACATTCACAAGGACTCAGGGCTGTAAAGGACACCTGCCCTAAAAAATTGTGCTGAAGTAGGGAATGGACAAAAATTTCAAAACAGGCAAATGTTTCCAGAAGAGAGTATGAATATTAACGTTTTACTCACGCTGTTTTAAAAAAAAGGAAAATGGATAAAAGCTCAACCTCAGGGAGTGTTAGACCCATGAAATCTAATCTACAAAAAGTTTCTACTTACACCAGTCGACTGACCATCAGCAAAAAGTCTACAAACAATAAATGCTGACGGGGTTTTAGAGAACTGTGTACCCTCTCCCTGCTGGTGAGACGTAAAGGGGTAACGGCCAATAATGAGAACAGAAAGGAGCTGTGTTTAAAAGTAAAAATGGAGGTACCATTCAATCCAGCAGGCGCACCATTGGACCTCTCACCGGAGAAGACAAGAATCGAGAAGACACAGGCCGCAAAAGCTTCAGTGCAGCCTTATTCACAATAGCCAAGACAGTGAAGGAATCAAAATGTCCAACAACAGGTGAATAGATAAAGAAGAAGTGGTCCATGTACACAATGGAATATTAGCCATGGAAAACAATGAACCATTGTTCTTTGAGGCACCACAAATGAGTCTGGAGATAATCACGAAACATGACGTAAGTCCGAAAGCAAAAGACCTATATTCTATGATATCACTTACAGGCGTTATCTAATAACTGACACAAATGAACATATTTCCAAAGAGAAAGACACTCACAGATTTAGAAAACAAACTATGCTCATCTAAAAGGAAAGGTGGGGGGAGTGGATAAATTAAGGTTAGTGTTACTATATGTATACAAACACATATTATATACATATCTCAAAAAGACCTACCATATAGAAGGGAGGTGTGCGGAACCCTCTGTAACATTTTACATGGGAAGGGGATCTGTACTTGAATAGACATATATAATGTACAAATGAACCAGATTGTGTACACCTCGGACAAACAATATTCTAAGCTTTACTCCAATTAAAGAAATTTTTAAAACCAAGAAGAAATAATGAGACATAAACTTATGGGGGTTTCTCCATGCACATTCCAATATAATTTACAACCTAGGAACACGACTTCCAGAAAGGCTCTGCTGCCCTAGTACCCAGATTTGGGAATGGAGGAATGCTGCCTGCTTGAGGCCACTTCCCACAACAGCAGCTTTTAACCCATTACTAAAGGTCACTAAATATGCACCACACTTGCAGTTCGGGAAATGAGACCTGCTCTCTAAAAAAATTCTGGGCTGGAAAATCGACCAAAAAATTTAACAGAGGGCAAGCTTCCAAGAAGACAATTTCAAGAATTATATTGTACTCCCAACTGTTTCCTTTTTTTAGCAGAAAAGAAAACGGCAGAGAAAAATGATGAGTTTTATGAATTTTCAAAGACATGAAAACCCAAAGTACAAAAACCTATCAGCTCACACCAGCCAGAAGGGCCATTAGCATAAATGCTGCAAACAATAAATGCTGAAGCGATTGTGGAGAAATGCGTACCCTCGATTCTAAGGGGGACGTGGTAAGAGCCACTAATGAAAACACAAAGAAGGTGCTTTGATAAGGGTAACACGGTGCTACCAGTCAATCAATCACACCCACTGCTGGGCCTATCACCTGAGAAAATGAGAATCAAAAAGTCACAGGCTTGGGGCTTCCGTGGTGGTGCAGTGGTTGAGAGTCTGCCTGCCAATGCAGGGCACACGGGTTCGAGCCCCGGTCTGGGAAGATCCCACATGCCGCGGAGCAACTGGGCCCGTGAGCCACAACCACTGAGCCTGCGCGCATGGAGCCTGTGCTCCGCAACAAGAGAGGCCGCGATAGTGAGAGACCCACGCACCGCGATGAAGAGTGGCCCCCGCTCGCCTCAACTACAGAAAGCCCTCGCGCACAAACGAAGATCCAACACAGCCAAAAATAAATAAATAAATAAATAAATAAATAAATAAATAAATAAATAAATAAATATTAAAAAAAAAAGTCACAGTCTGGCAATCCTGCACTCCAACAATATTTACCATAGCCAACACTTGGAAGCAATGAAAATGTCCATCAACTGAGGAATGCACAAAGTAGAAGTGGTCCAAGTACACAGTGGAAGATTACTCCAATAAAAAATAAAAATTAAATTTAAAAATCGAACAAAAGTAAAGACACATCAGCTTGTGTGGGTTTGTCCAGGCACACTCCACTCTAATTTATAACCGAGAAACACCACAGTCCGCAAGGGCATTTCCCTAGTTACCAGGGTGGGGAACATAGAAAGGCTGCCACCCTCTGGCAGTTACCTGCAAAAACAGGTTTAAGGCCTGTGCTAATGGTCATTTCATAGGAAGAAGTAATGCAGGACCGTAAATGAAACATGCCCTCAATATGTCTTGAGGGAGGTAATGGCCAAAACATTTCAAAATGTGACACATACTTTAACAGAACACTTTGAAGAACTAAGGGGTAATCACAGCTTGAAAAATAAAAAGGATATGCCTTAAAGCTCAGTTTCAACGGATTATGAGGCACATGCGAATTCAACCAAAAAGAGGTATCAGCTCACACTTGTCAGAAAAACCATCAGCAAGAAAACTACAAACAATAAATGCTGAAGCTGATGTGGAGAAATGCATACCCTCAACTTCAAGGGGGACGTAACTTGGAAAGGGCCACGAATGAGAACAGAATGGAGGTGCCTTAAAAAGGTAAACATTGAGCTACCATATGATCCAGCAGGCCCACTCCTCGACCTATAATCTAAGAAGAGAGAATTGGAAAGACACAGGCAGGCAAATCTGCATTGCACAGTATTACAATAGCCAAGATATGGAGGTAACCAAAAAGTCCACCAACAGATGGGTGGACAAAGAAGAACTCCTCCATGTATAGATGGAATATTCGCCAGTGAAAAAAATGAAACAATGCCATTTGCAGCACCATAGATGAGTCTAGACGAAATCACACCACCTGTAGTAAGTGAGAAAGTAAAAGACACATATCCTATCATATCACTTTTAGGAGTTACATAAAAATTGATACCAATGAAGATATTTCCACAGAGAAAGGCAATCACAGATTCATTAAAAAACTTATGGTTCACCAAATAGAAAGGGATGAGGATTGGATAATTTACCATATTGGGGTTAACAGAGATATACAAACCATGTGAAATATATAATCACCAAAGACGTACGGAAGACCAGGAGAAGACTACTCAACATTGTGTCATAACCTATATGGGAAAAGGATGCGAGGAAGAATAGATACACGTATATGTGTGAAAGAACCACATTTGCCCACCTAGAACAAACAAACCATTGTAATCAAATTTGCTTGGATAAAAAATAAAAAGTAAATTATAAATATGAACAACAAGTAATGAGACATAAACATAAAGGGCTTTTTCCTGGCACATTCCATTCTAATTTACAACCTAGAACACCACTTCCATTAAGGCTCTGTTTCCCCAGTTACCAAATTTGGTAAAGGAGAAATGATGCCACCTTGTGGCCGTTTCTTGCAAGAGCAGCTTTAAACTCACAGCTAAGGGTCACTTAACATTCACAAGGACTCAGGGCTGTAAAGGACACCTGCCCTAAAAAATTGTGCTGAAGTAGGGAATGGACAAAAATTTCAAAACAGGCAAATGTTTCCAGAAGAGAGTATGAATATTAACGTTTTACTCACGCTCTTTTAAAAAAAAGGAAAATGGATAAAAGCTCAACCTCAGGGAGTGTTAGACCCATGAAATCTAATCTACAAAAAGTTTCTACTTACACCAGTCGACTGACCATCAGCAAAAAGTCTACAAACAATAAATGCTGACGGGGTTTTAGAGAACTGTGTACCCTCTCCCTGCTGGTGAGACGTAAAGGGGTAACGGCCAATAATGAGAACAGAAAGGAGCTGTGTTTAAAAGTAAAAATGGAGGTACCATTCAATCCAGCAGGCGCACCATTGGACCTCTCACCGGAGAAGACAAGAATCGAGAAGACACCGGCCGCAAAAGCTTCAGTGCAGCCTTATTCACAATAGCCAAGACAGTGAAGGAATCAAAATGTCCAACAACAGGTGAATAGATAAAGAAGAAGTGGTCCATGTACACAATGGAATATTAGCCATGGAAAACAATGAACCATTGTTCTTTGAGGCACCACAAATGAGTCTGGAGATAATCACGAAACATGAGGTAAGTCCGAAAGCAAAAGACCTATATTCTATGATATCACTTACAGGCGTTATCTAATAACTGACACAAATGAACATATTTCCAAAGAGAAAGACACTCACAGATTTAGAAAACAAACTATGCTCATCTAAAAGGAAAGGTGGGGGGAGTGGATAAATTAAGGTTAGTGTTACTATATGTATACAAACACATATTATATACATATCTCAAAAAGACCTACCATATAGAAGGGAGGTGTGCGGAACCCTCTGTAACATTTTACATGGGAAGGGGATCTGTACTTGAATAGACATATATAATGTACAAATGAACCAGATTGTGTACACCTCGGACAAACAATATTCTAAGCTTTACTCCAATTAAAAAAAATTTTAAAACCAAGAAGAAATAATGAGACATAAACTTATGGGGGTTTCTCCATGCACATTCCAATATAATTTACAACCTAGGAACACGACTTCCAGAAAAGCTCTGCTGCCCTAGTACCCAGATTTGGGAATGGAGGAATGCTGCCTGCTTGAGGCCACTTCCCACAACAGCAGCTTTTAACCCATTACTAAAGGTCACTAAATATGCACCACACTTGCAGTTCGGGAAATGAGACCTGCTCTCTAAAAAAATTCTGGGCTGGAAAATCGACCAAAAAATTTAACAGAGGGCAAGCTTCCAAGAAGACAATTTCAAGAATTATATTGTACTCCCAACTGTTTCCTTTTTTTAGCAGAAAAGAAAACGGCAGAGAAAAATGATGAGTTTTATGAATTTTCAAAGACATGAAAACCCAAAGTACAAAAACCTATCAGCTCACACCAGCCAGAAGGGCCATTAGCATAAATGCTGCAAACAATAAATGCTGAAGCGATTGTGGAGAAATGCGTACCCTCGATTCTAAGGGGGACGTGGTAAGAGCCACTAATGAAAACACAAAGAAGGTGCTTTGATAAGGGTAACACGGTGCTACCAGTCAATCAATCACACCCACTGCTGGGCCTATCACCTGAGAAAATGAGAATCAAAAAGTCACAGGCTTGGGGCTTCCGTGGTGGTGCAGTGGTTGAGAGTCTGCCTGCCAATGCAGGGCACACGGGTTCGAGCCCCGGTCTGGGAAGATCTCACATGCCGCGGAGCAACTGGGCCCGTGAGCCACAACCACTGAGCCTGCGCGCATGGAGCCTGTGCTCCGCAACAAGAGAGGCCGCGATAGTGAGAGACCCACGCACCGCGATGAAGAGTGGCCCCCGCTCGCCGCAACTACAGAAAGCCCTCGCGCACAAACGAAGATCCAACACAGCCAAAAATAAATAAATAAATAAATAAATAAATAAATAAATAAATAAATAAATATTAAAAAAAAAAGTCACAGGCTGGCAATCCTGCACTCCAACAATATTTACCATAGCCAACACTTGGAAGCAATGAAAATGTCCATCAACTGAGGAATGCACAAAGTAGAAGTGGTCCAAGTACTCAGTGGAAAATTATTCCAATAAAAAATAAAAATTAAATTTAAAAATCCAACAAAAGTAAAGAGACATCAGCTTGTGTGGGTTTCTCCGGGCACACTCCACTCTAATTTATAACCGAGTAACACCACAGGCCGCAAGGGCATTTCCCTAGTTACCAGGGTGGGGAACATAGAAAGGCTGCCACCCTCTGGCAGTTACCTGCAAAAACAGCTTTAAGGCCTGTGCTAATGGTCATTTCATAGGAAGAATTAATGCAGGACTGTAAATGAAACATGCCCTCAATATGTCTTGAGGGAGGTAATGGCCAAAACATTTCAAAATGTGACACATACTTTAAGAGAACACTTTGAAGAACTAAGGGGTAATCACAGCTTGAAAAATAAAAAGGATATGCCTTAAAGCTCAGTTTCAACGGATTATGAGGCACATGCGAATTCAACCAAAAAGAGGTATCAGCTCACACTTGTCAGAAAAACCATCAGCAAGAAAGCTACAAACAATAAATGCTGAAGCTGTTGTGGAGAAATGCATACCCTCAACTTCAAGGGGGACGTAACTTGGAAAGGGCCACAAATGAGAACAGAATGGAGGTGCCTTAAAAAGGTAAACATTGAGCTACCATATGATCCATCAGGCCCACTCCTCGACCTATAATCTAAGAAGAGAGAATTGGAAAGACACTGGCAGGCAAATCTGCATTGCTCAGTATTACAATAGCCAAGATATGGAGGTAACCAAAAAGTCCACCAACAGATGGGTGGACAAAGAAGAACTCCTCCATGTATAGATGGAATATTCGCTAGTGAAAAAAATGAAACAATGCCATTTGCAGCACCATAGATGAGTCTAGACGTAAGCACACCACCTGTAGTAAGTGAGAAAGTAAAAGACACATATCCTATCATATCACTTTTAGGAGTTACATAAAAATTGATACCAATGAAGATATTTCCACAGAGAAAGGCAATCACAGATTCATGAAAAAACTTATGGTTCATCAAATAGAAAGGGATGAGGATTGGATAATTTACCATATTGGGGTTAACAGAGATATACAAACCATGTGAAATATATAATCACCAAAGACGTACGGAAGACCAGGAGAAGACTACTCAACATTGTGTCATAACCTATATGGGAAAAGGATGCGAGGAAGAATAGATACACGTATATGTGTGAAAGAACCACATTTGCCCACCTAGAACAAACAAACCATTGTAATCAAATTTGCTTGGATACAAAATAAAAAGTAAATTATAAATATGAACAACAAGTAATGAGACATAAACATAAAGGGCTTTTTCCTGGCACATTCCATTCTAATTTACAACCTAGAACACCACTTCCATTAAGGCTCTGTTTCCCCAGTTACCAAATTTGGTAAAGGAGAAATGATGCCACCTTGTGGCCGTTTCCTGCAAGAGCAGCTTTAAACTCACAGCTAAGGGTCACTTAACATTCACAAGGACTCAGGGCTGTAAAGGACACCTGCCCTAAAAAATTGTGCTGAAGTAGGGAATGGACAAAAATTTCAAAACAGGCAAATGTTTCCAGAAGAGAGTATGAATATTAACGTTTTACTCACGCTGTTTTAAAAAAAAGGAAAATGGATAAAAGCTCAACCTCAGGGAGTGTTAGACCCATGAAATCTAATCTACAAAAAGTTTCTACTTACACCAGTCGACTGACCATCAGCAAAAAGTCTACAAACAATAAATGCTGACGGGGTTTTAGAGAACTGTGTACCCTCTCCCTGCTGGTGAGACGTAAAGGGGTAACGGCCAATAATGAGAACAGAAAGGAGCTGTGTTTAAAAGTAAAAATGGAGGTACCATTCAATCCAGCAGGCGCACCATTGGACCTCTCACCGGAGAAGACAAGAATCGAGAAGACACAGGCCGCAAAAGCTTCAGTGCAGCCTTATTCACAATAGCCAAGACAGTGAAGGAATCAAAATGTCCAACAACAGGTGAATAGATAAAGAAGAAGTGGTCCATGTACACAATGGAATATTAGCCATGGAAAACAATGAACCATTGTTCTTTGAGGCACCACAAATGAGTCTGGAGATAATCACGAAACATGACGTAAGTCCGAAAGCAAAAGACCTATATTCTATGATATCACTTACAGGCGTTATCTAATAACTGACACAAATGAACATATTTCCAAAGAGAAAGACACTCACAGATTTAGAAAACAAACTATGCTCATCTAAAAGGAAAGGTGGGGGGAGTGGATAAATTAAGGTTAGTGTTACTATATGTATACAAACACATATTATATACATATCTCAAAAAGACCTACCATATAGAAGGGAGGTGTGCGGAACCCTCTGTAACATTTTACATGGGAAGGGGATCTGTACTTGAATAGACATATATAATGTACAAATGAACCAGATTGTGTACACCTCGGACAAACAATATTCTAAGCTTTACTCCAATTAAAGAAATTTTTAAAACCAAGAAGAAATAATGAGACATAAACTTATGGGGGTTTCTCCATGCACATTCCAATATAATTTACAACCTAGGAACACGACTTCCAGAAAGGCTCTGCTGCCCTAGTACCCAGATTTGGGAATGGAGGAATGCTGCCTGCTTGAGGCCACTTCCCACAACAGCAGCTTTTAACCCATTACTAAAGGTCACTAAATATGCACCACACTTGCAGTTCGGGAAATGAGACCTGCTCTCTAAAAAAATTCTGGGCTGGAAAATCGACCAAAAAATTTAACAGAGGGCAAGCTTCCAAGAAGACAATTTCAAGAATTATATTGTACTCCCAACTGTTTCCTTTTTTTAGCAGAAAAGAAAACGGCAGAGAAAAATGATGAGTTTTATGAATTTTCAAAGACATGAAAACCCAAAGTACAAAAACCTATCAGCTCACACCAGCCAGAAGGGCCATTAGCATAAATGCTGCAAACAATAAATGCTGAAGCGATTGTGGAGAAATGCGTACCCTCGATTCTAAGGGGGACGTGGTAAGAGCCACTAATGAAAACACAAAGAAGGTGCTTTGATAAGGGTAACACGGTGCTACCAGTCAATCAATCACACCCACTGCTGGGCCTATCACCTGAGAAAATGAGAATCAAAAAGTCACAGGCTTGGGGCTTCCGTGGTGGTGCAGTGGTTGAGAGTCTGCCTGCCAATGCAGGGCACACGGGTTCGAGCCCCGGTCTGGGAAGATCCCACATGCCGCGGAGCAACTGGGCCCGTGAGCCACAACCACTGAGCCTGCGCGCATGGAGCCTGTGCTCCGCAACAAGAGAGGCCGCGATAGTGAGAGACCCACGCACCGCGATGAAGAGTGGCCCCCGCTCGCCTCAACTACAGAAAGCCCTCGCGCACAAACGAAGATCCAACACAGCCAAAAATAAATAAATAAATAAATAAATAAATAAATAAATAAATAAATAAATAAATATTAAAAAAAAAAGTCACAGTCTGGCAATCCTGCACTCCAACAATATTTACCATAGCCAACACTTGGAAGCAATGAAAATGTCCATCAACTGAGGAATGCACAAAGTAGAAGTGGTCCAAGTACACAGTGGAAGATTACTCCAATAAAAAATAAAAATTAAATTTAAAAATCGAACAAAAGTAAAGACACATCAGCTTGTGTGGGTTTGTCCAGGCACACTCCACTCTAATTTATAACCGAGAAACACCACAGTCCGCAAGGGCATTTCCCTAGTTACCAGGGTGGGGAACATAGAAAGGCTGCCACCCTCTGGCAGTTACCTGCAAAAACAGGTTTAAGGCCTGTGCTAATGGTCATTTCATAGGAAGAAGTAATGCAGGACCGTAAATGAAACATGCCCTCAATATGTCTTGAGGGAGGTAATGGCCAAAACATTTCAAAATGTGACACATACTTTAACAGAACACTTTGAAGAACTAAGGGGTAATCACAGCTTGAAAAATAAAAAGGATATGCCTTAAAGCTCAGTTTCAACGGATTATGAGGCACATGCGAATTCAACCAAAAAGAGGTATCAGCTCACACTTGTCAGAAAAACCATCAGCAAGAAAACTACAAACAATAAATGCTGAAGCTGATGTGGAGAAATGCATACCCTCAACTTCAAGGGGGACGTAACTTGGAAAGGGCCACGAATGAGAACAGAATGGAGGTGCCTTAAAAAGGTAAACATTGAGCTACCATATGATCCAGCAGGCCCACTCCTCGACCTATAATCTAAGAAGAGAGAATTGGAAAGACACAGGCAGGCAAATCTGCATTGCACAGTATTACAATAGCCAAGATATGGAGGTAACCAAAAAGTCCACCAACAGATGGGTGGACAAAGAAGAACTCCTCCATGTATAGATGGAATATTCGCCAGTGAAAAAAATGAAACAATGCCATTTGCAGCACCATAGATGAGTCTAGACGAAATCACACCACCTGTAGTAAGTGAGAAAGTAAAAGACACATATCCTATCATATCACTTTTAGGAGTTACATAAAAATTGATACCAATGAAGATATTTCCACAGAGAAAGGCAATCACAGATTCATTAAAAAACTTATGGTTCACCAAATAGAAAGGGATGAGGATTGGATAATTTACCATATTGGGGTTAACAGAGATATACAAACCATGTGAAATATATAATCACCAAAGACGTACGGAAGACCAGGAGAAGACTACTCAACATTGTGTCATAACCTATATGGGAAAAGGATGCGAGGAAGAATAGATACACGTATATGTGTGAAAGAACCACATTTGCCCACCTAGAACAAACAAACCATTGTAATCAAATTTGCTTGGATAAAAAATAAAAAGTAAATTATAAATATGAACAACAAGTAATGAGACATAAACATAAAGGGCTTTTTCCTGGCACATTCCATTCTAATTTACAACCTAGAACACCACTTCCATTAAGGCTCTGTTTCCCCAGTTACCAAATTTGGTAAAGGAGAAATGATGCCACCTTGTGGCCGTTTCTTGCAAGAGCAGCTTTAAACTCACAGCTAAGGGTCACTTAACATTCACAAGGACTCAGGGCTGTAAAGGACACCTGCCCTAAAAAATTGTGCTGAAGTAGGGAATGGACAAAAATTTCAAAACAGGCAAATGTTTCCAGAAGAGAGTATGAATATTAACGTTTTACTCACGCTCTTTTAAAAAAAAGGAAAATGGATAAAAGCTCAACCTCAGGGAGTGTTAGACCCATGAAATCTAATCTACAAAAAGTTTCTACTTACACCAGTCGACTGACCATCAGCAAAAAGTCTACAAACAATAAATGCTGACGGGGTTTTAGAGAACTGTGTACCCTCTCCCTGCTGGTGAGACGTAAAGGGGTAACGGCCAATAATGAGAACAGAAAGGAGCTGTGTTTAAAAGTAAAAATGGAGGTACCATTCAATCCAGCAGGCGCACCATTGGACCTCTCACCGGAGAAGACAAGAATCGAGAAGACACCGGCCGCAAAAGCTTCAGTGCAGCCTTATTCACAATAGCCAAGACAGTGAAGGAATCAAAATGTCCAACAACAGGTGAATAGATAAAGAAGAAGTGGTCCATGTACACAATGGAATATTAGCCATGGAAAACAATGAACCATTGTTCTTTGAGGCACCACAAATGAGTCTGGAGATAATCACGAAACATGAGGTAAGTCCGAAAGCAAAAGACCTATATTCTATGATATCACTTACAGGCGTTATCTAATAACTGACACAAATGAACATATTTCCAAAGAGAAAGACACTCACAGATTTAGAAAACAAACTATGCTCATCTAAAAGGAAAGGTGGGGGGAGTGGATAAATTAAGGTTAGTGTTACTATATGTATACAAACACATATTATATACATATCTCAAAAAGACCTACCATATAGAAGGGAGGTGTGCGGAACCCTCTGTAACATTTTACATGGGAAGGGGATCTGTACTTGAATAGACATATATAATGTACAAATGAACCAGATTGTGTACACCTCGGACAAACAATATTCTAAGCTTTACTCCAATTAAAAAAAATTTTAAAACCAAGAAGAAATAATGAGACATAAACTTATGGGGGTTTCTCCATGCACATTCCAATATAATTTACAACCTAGGAACACGACTTCCAGAAAAGCTCTGCTGCCCTAGTACCCAGATTTGGGAATGGAGGAATGCTGCCTGCTTGAGGCCACTTCCCACAACAGCAGCTTTTAACCCATTACTAAAGGTCACTAAATATGCACCACACTTGCAGTTCGGGAAATGAGACCTGCTCTCTAAAAAAATTCTGGGCTGGAAAATCGACCAAAAAATTTAACAGAGGGCAAGCTTCCAAGAAGACAATTTCAAGAATTATATTGTACTCCCAACTGTTTCCTTTTTTTAGCAGAAAAGAAAACGGCAGAGAAAAATGATGAGTTTTATGAATTTTCAAAGACATGAAAACCCAAAGTACAAAAACCTATCAGCTCACACCAGCCAGAAGGGCCATTAGCATAAATGCTGCAAACAATAAATGCTGAAGCGATTGTGGAGAAATGCGTACCCTCGATTCTAAGGGGGACGTGGTAAGAGCCACTAATGAAAACACAAAGAAGGTGCTTTGATAAGGGTAACACGGTGCTACCAGTCAATCAATCACACCCACTGCTGGGCCTATCACCTGAGAAAATGAGAATCAAAAAGTCACAGGCTTGGGGCTTCCGTGGTGGTGCAGTGGTTGAGAGTCTGCCTGCCAATGCAGGGCACACGGGTTCGAGCCCCGGTCTGGGAAGATCTCACATGCCGCGGAGCAACTGGGCCCGTGAGCCACAACCACTGAGCCTGCGCGCATGGAGCCTGTGCTCCGCAACAAGAGAGGCCGCGATAGTGAGAGACCCACGCACCGCGATGAAGAGTGGCCCCCGCTCGCCGCAACTACAGAAAGCCCTCGCGCACAAACGAAGATCCAACACAGCCAAAAATAAATAAATAAATAAATAAATAAATAAATAAATAAATAAATAAATATTAAAAAAAAAAGTCACAGGCTGGCAATCCTGCACTCCAACAATATTTACCATAGCCAACACTTGGAAGCAATGAAAATGTCCATCAACTGAGGAATGCACAAAGTAGAAGTGGTCCAAGTACTCAGTGGAAAATTATTCCAATAAAAAATAAAAATTAAATTTAAAAATCCAACAAAAGTAAAGAGACATCAGCTTGTGTGGGTTTCTCCGGGCACACTCCACTCTAATTTATAACCGAGTAACACCACAGGCCGCAAGGGCATTTCCCTAGTTACCAGGGTGGGGAACATAGAAAGGCTGCCACCCTCTGGCAGTTACCTGCAAAAACAGCTTTAAGGCCTGTGCTAATGGTCATTTCATAGGAAGAATTAATGCAGGACTGTAAATGAAACATGCCCTCAATATGTCTTGAGGGAGGTAATGGCCAAAACATTTCAAAATGTGACACATACTTTAAGAGAACACTTTGAAGAACTAAGGGGTAATCACAGCTTGAAAAATAAAAAGGATATGCCTTAAAGCTCAGTTTCAACGGATTATGAGGCACATGCGAATTCAACCAAAAAGAGGTATCAGCTCACACTTGTCAGAAAAACCATCAGCAAGAAAACTACAAACAATAAATGCTGAAGCTGTTGTGGAGAAATGCATACCCTCAACTTCAAGGGGGACGTAACTTGGAAAGGGCCACAAATGAGAACAGAATGGAGGTGCCTTAAAAAGGTAAACATTGAGCTACCATATGATCCAGCAGGCCCACTCCTCGACCTATAATCTAAGAAGAGAGAATTGGAAAGACACTGGCAGGCAAATCTGCATTGCTCAGTATTACAATAGCCAAGATATGGAGGTAACCAAAAAGTCCACCAACAGATGGGTGGACAAAGAAGAACTCCTCCATGTATAGATGGAATATTCGCTAGTGAAAAAAATGAAACAATGCCATTTGCAGCACCATAGATGAGTCTAGACGTAATCACACCACCTGTAGTAAGTGAGAAAGTAAAAGACACATATCCTATCATATCACTTTTAGGAGTTACATAAAAATTGATACTAATGAAGATATTTCCACAGAGAAAGGCAATCACAGATTCATGAAAAAACTTATGGTTCATCAAATAGAAAGGGATGAGGATTGGATAATTTACCATATTGGGGTTAACAGAGATATACAAACCATGTGAAATATATAATCACCAAAGACGTACGGAAGACCAGGAGAAGACTACTCAACATTGTGTCATAACCTATATGGGAAAAGGATGCGAGGAAGAATAGATACACGTATATGTGTGAAAGAACCACATTTGCCCACCTAGAACAAACAAACCATTGTAATCAAATTTGCTTGGATAAAAAATAAAAAGTAAATTATAAATATGAACAACAAGTAATGAGACATAAACATAAAGGGCTTTTTCCTGGCACATTCCATTCTAATTTACAACCTAGAACACCACTTCCATTAAGGCTCTGTTTCCCCAGTTACCAAATTTGGTAAAGGAGAAATGATGCCACCTTGTGGCCGTTTCCTGCAAGAGCAGCTTTAAACTCACAGCTAAGGGTCACTTAACATTCACAAGGACTCAGGGCTGTAAAGGACACCTGCCCTAAAAAATTGTGCTGAAGTAGGGAATGGACAAAAATTTCAAAACAGGCAAATGTTTCCAGAAGAGAGTATGAATATTAACGTTTTACTGACGCTCTTTTAAAAAAAAGGAAAATGGATAAAAGCTCAACCTCAGGGAGTGTTAGACCCATGAAATCTAATCTACAAAAAGTTTCTACTTACACCAGTCGACTGACCATCAGCAAAAAGTCTACAAACAATAAATGCTGACCGGGTTTTAGAGAACTGTGTACCCTCTCCCTGCTGGTGAGACCTAAAGGGGTAACGGCCAATAATGAGAACAGAAAGGAGCAGTGTTTAAAAGTAAAAATGGAGGTACCATTCAATCCAGCAGGCGCACCATTGGACCTCTCACCGGAGAAGACAAGAATCGAGAAGACACAGGCCGCAAAAGCTTCAGTGCAGCCTTATTCACAATAGCCAAGACAGTGAAGGAATCAAAATGTCCAACAACAGGTGAATAGATAAAGAAGAAGTGGTCCATGTACACAATGGAATATTAGCCATGGAAAACAATGAACCATTGTTCTTTGAGGCACCACAAATGAGTCTGGAGATAGTCACGAAACATGAGGTAAGTCCGAAAGCAAAAGACCTATATTCTATGATATCACTTACAGGCGTTATCTAATAACTGACACAAATGAACATATTTCCAAAGAGAAAGACACTCACAGATTTAGAAAACAAACTATGCTCATCTAAAAGGAAAGGTGGGGGGAGTGGATAAATTAAGGTTAGTGTTACTATATGTATACAAACACATATTATATACATATCTCAAAAAGACCTACCATATAGAAGGGAGGTGTGCGGAACCCTCTGTAACATTTTACATGGGAAGGGGATCTGTACTTGAATAGACATATATAATGTACAAATGAACCAGATTGTGTACACCTCGGACAAACAATATTCTAAGCTTTACTCCAATTAAAAAAAATTTTAAAACCAAGAAGAAATAATGAGACATAAACTTATGGGGGTTTCTCCATGCACATTCCAATATAATTTACAACCTAGGAACACGACTTCCAGAAAGGCTCTGCTGCCCTAGTACCCAGATTTGGGAATGGAGGAATGCTGCCTGCTTGAGGCCACTTCCCACAACAGCAGCTTTTAACCCATTACTAAAGGTCACTAAATATGCACCACACTTGCAGTTCGGGAAATGAGACCTGCTCTCTAAAAAAATTCTGGGCTGGAAAATCGACCAAAAAATTTAACAGAGGGCAAGCTTCCAAGAAGACAATTTCAAGAATTATATTGTACTCCCAACTGTTTCCTTTTTTTAGCAGAAAAGAAAACGGCAGAGAAAAATGATGAGTTTTATGAATTTTCAAAGACATGAAAACCCAAAGTACAAAAACCTATCAGCTCACACCAGCCAGAAGGGCCATTAGCATAAATGCTGCAAACAATAAATGCTGAAGCGATTGTGGAGAAATGCGTACCCTCGATTCTAAGGGGGACGTGGTAAGAGCCACTAATGAAAACACAAAGAAGGTGCTTTGATAAGGGTAACACGGTGCTACCAGTCAATCAATCACACCCACTGCTGGGCCTATCACCTGAGAAAATGAGAATCAAAAAGTCACAGGCTTGGGGCTTCCCTGGTGGTGCAGTGGTTGAGAGTCTGCCTGCCAATGCAGGGCACACGGGTTCGAGCCCCGGTCTGGGAAGATCCCACATGCCGCGGAGCAACTGGGCCCGTGAGCCACAACCACTGAGCCTGCGCGCATGGAGCCTGTGCTCGGCAACAAGAGAGGCCGCGATAGTGAGAGACCCACGCACCGCGATGAAGAGTGGCCCCCGCTCGCCGCAACTACAGAAAGCCCTCGCGCACAAACGAAGATCCAACACAGCCAAAAATAAATAAATAAATAAATAAATAAATAAATAAATAAATAAATAAATATTAAAAAAAAAAGTCACAGGCTGGCAATCCTGCACTCCAACAATATTTACCATAGCCAACACTTGGAAGCAATGAAAATGTCCATCAACTGAGGAATGCACAAAGTAGAAGTGGTCCAAGTACTCAGTGGAAAATTATTCCAATAAAAAATAAAAATTAAATTTAAAAATCCAACAAAAGTAAAGAGACATCAGCTTGTGTGGGTTTCTCCGGGCACACTCCACTCTAATTTATAACCGAGTAACACCACAGGCCGCAAGGGCATTTCCCTAGTTACCAGGGTGGGGAACATAGAAAGGCTGCCACCCTCTGGCAGTTACCTGCAAAAACAGCTTTAAGGCCTGTGCTAATGGTCATTTCATAGGAAGAATTAATGCAGGACTGTAAATGAAACATGCCCTCAATATGTCTTGAGGGAGGTAATGGCCAAAACATTTCAAAATGTGACACATACTTTAAGAGAACACTTTGAAGAACTAAGGGGTAATCACAGCTTGAAAAATAAAAAGGATATGCCTTAAAGCTCAGTTTCAACGGATTATGAGGCACATGCGAATTCAACCAAAAAGAGGTATCAGCTCACACTTGTCAGAAAAACCATCAGCAAGAAAACTACAAACAATAAATGCTGAAGCTGTTGTGGAGAAATGCATACCCTCAACTTCAAGGGGGACGTAACTTGGAAAGGGCCACAAATGAGAACAGAATGGAGGTGCCTTAAAAAGGTAAACATTGAGCTACCATATGATCCAGCAGGCCCACTCCTCGACCTATAATCTAAGAAGAGAGAATTGGAAAGACACTGGCAGGCAAATCTGCATTGCTCAGTATTACAATAGCCAAGATATGGAGGTAACCAAAAAGTCCACCAACAGATGGGTGGACAAAGAAGAACTCCTCCATGTATAGATGGAATATTCGCTAGTGAAAAAAATGAAACAATGCCATTTGCAGCACCATAGATGAGTCTAGACGTAATCACACCACCTGTAGTAAGTGAGAAAGTAAAAGACACATATCCTATCATATCACTTTTAGGAGTTACATAAAAATTGATACTAATGAAGATATTTCCACAGAGAAAGGCAATCACAGATTCATGAAAAAACTTATGGTTCATCAAATAGAAAGGGATGAGGATTGGATAATTTACCATATTGGGGTTAACAGAGATATACAAACCATGTGAAATATATAATCACCAAAGACGTACGGAAGACCAGGAGAAGACTACTCAACATTGTGTCATAACCTATATGGGAAAAGGATGCGAGGAAGAATAGATACACGTATATGTGTGAAAGAACCACATTTGCCCACCTAGAACAAACAAACCATTGTAATCAAATTTGCTTGGATAAAAAATAAAAAGTAAATTATAAATATGAACAACAAGTAATGAGACATAAACATAAAGGGCTTTTTCCTGGCACATTCCATTCTAATTTACAACCTAGAACACCACTTCCATTAAGGCTCTGTTTCCCCAGTTACCAAATTTGGTAAAGGAGAAATGATGCCACCTTGTGGCCGTTTCCTGCAAGAGCAGCTTTAAACTCACAGCTAAGAGTCACTTAACATTCACAAGGACTCAGGGCTGTAAAGGACACCTGCCCTAAAAAATTGTGCTGAAGTAGGGAATGGACAAAAATTTCAAAACAGGCAAATGTTTCCAGAAGAGAGTATGAATATTAACGTTTTACTCACGCTCTTTTAAAAAAAAGGAAAATGGATAAAAGCTCAACCTCAGGGAGTGTTAGACCCATGAAATCTAATCTACAAAAAGTTTCAACTTACACCAGTCGACTGACCATCAGCAAAAAGTCTACAAACAATAAATGCTGACGGGGTTTTAGAGAACTGTGTACCCTCTCCCTGCTGGTGAGACCTAAAGGGGTAACGGCCAATAATGAGAACAGAAAGGAGCTGTGTTTAAAAGTAAAAATGGAGGTACCATTCAATCCAGCAGGCGCACCATTGGACCTCTCACCGGAGAAGACAAGAATCGAGAAGACACAGGCCGCAAAAGCTTCAGTGCAGCCTTATTCACAATAGCCAAGACAGTGAAGGAATCAAAATGTCCAACAACAGGTGAATAGATAAAGAAGAAGTGGTCCATGTACACAATGGAATATTAGCCATGGAAAACAATGAACCATTGTTCTTTGAGGCACCACAAATGAGTCTGGAGATAATCACGAAACATGAGGTAAGTCCGAAAGCAAAAGACCTATATTCTATGATATCACTTACAGGCGTTATCTAATAACTGACACAAATGAACATATTTCCAAAGAGAAAGACACTCACAGATTTAGAAAACAAACTATGCTCATCTAAAAGGAAAGGTGGGGGGAGTGGATAAATTAAGGTTAGTGTTACTATATGTATACAAACACATATTATATACATATCTCAAAAAGACCTACCATATAGAAGGGAGGTGTGCGGAACCCTCTGTAACATTTTACATGGGAAGGGGATCTGTACTTGAATAGACATATATAATGTACAAATGAACCAGATTGTGTACACCTCGGACAAACAATATTCTAAGCTTTACTCCAATTAAAAAAAATTTTAAAACCAAGAAGAAATAATGAGACATAAACTTATGGGGGTTTCTCCATGCACATTCCAATATAATTTACAACCTAGGAACACGACTTCCAGAAAGGCTCTGCTGCCCTAGTACCCAGATTTGGGAATGGAGGAATGCTGCCTGCTTGAGGCCACTTCCCACAACAGCAGCTTTTAACCCATTACTAAAGGTCACTAAATATGCACCACACTTGCAGTTCGGGAAAAGAGACCTGCTCTCTAAAAAAATTCTGGGCTGGAAAATCGACCAAAAAATTTAACAGAGGGCAAGCTTCCAAGAAGACAATTTCAAGAATTATATTGTACTCCCAACTGTTTCCTTTTTTTAGCAGAAAAGAAAACGGCAGAGAAAAATGATGAGTTTTATGAATTTTCAAAGACATGAAAACCCAAAGTACAAAAACCTATCAGCTCACACCAGCCAGAAGGGCCATTAGCATAAATGCTGCAAACAATAAATGCTGAAGCGATTGTGGAGAAATGCGTACCCTCGATTCTAAGGGGGACGTGGTAAGAGCCACTAATGAAAACACAAAGAAGGTGCTTTGATAAGGGTAACACGGTGCTACCAGTCAATCAATCACACCCACTGCTGGGCCTATCACCTGAGAAAATGAGAATCAAAAAGTCACAGGCTTGGGGCTTCCCTGGTGGTGCAGTGGTTGAGAGTCTGCCTGCCAATGCAGGGCACACGGGTTCGAGCCCCGGTCTGGGAAGATCCCACATGCCGCGGAGCAACTGGGCCCGTGAGCCACAACCACTGAGCCTGCGCGCATGGAGCCTGTGCTCGGCAACAAGAGAGGCCGTGATAGTGAGAGACCCACGCACCGCGATGAAGAGTGGCCCCCGCTCGCCGCAACTACAGAAAGCCCTCGCGCACAAACGAAGATCCAACACAGCCAAAAATAAATAAATAAATAAATAAATAAATAAATAAATAAATAAATAAATAAATAAATAAATAAATATTAAAAAAAAAAGTCACAGGCTGGCAATCCTGCACTCCAACAATATTTACCATAGCCAACACTTGGAAGCAATGAAAATGTCCATCAACTGAGGAATGCACAAAGTAGAAGTGGTCCAAGTACTCAGTGGAAAATTATTCCAATAAAAAATAAAAATTAAATTTAAAAATCCAACAAAAGTAAAGAGACATCAGCTTGTGTGGGTTTCTCCGGGCACACTCCACTCTAATTTATAACCGAGTAACACCACAGGCCGCAAGGGCATTTCCCTAGTTACCAGGGTGGGGAACATAGAAAGGCTGCCACCCTCTGGCAGTTACCTGCAAAAACAGCTTTAAGGCCTGTGCTAATGGTCATTTCATAGGAAGAATTAATGCAGGACTGTAAATGAAACATGCCCTCAATATGTCTTGAGGGAGGTAATGGCCAAAACATTTCAAAATGTGACACATACTTTAAGAGAACACTTTGAAGAACTAAGGGGTAATCACAGCTTGAAAAATAAAAAGGATATGCCTTAAAGCTCAGTTTCAACGGATTATGAGGCACATGCGAATTCAACCAAAAAGAGGTATCAGCTCACACTTGTCAGAAAAACCATCAGCAAGAAAACTACAAACAATAAATGCTGAAGCTGTTGTGGAGAAATGCATACCCTCAACTTCAAGGGGGACGTAACTTGGAAAGGGCCACAAATGAGAACAGAATGGAGGTGCCTTAAAAAGGTAAACATTGAGCTACCATATGATCCAGCAGGCCCACTCCTCGACCTATAATCTAAGAAGAGAGAATTGGAAAGACACTGGCAGGCAAATCTGCATTGCTCAGTATTACAATAGCCAAGATATGGAGGTAACCAAAAAGTCCACCAACAGATGGGTGGACAAAGAAGAACTCCTCCATGTATAGATGGAATATTCGCTAGTGAAAAAAATGAAACAATGCCATTTGCAGCACCATAGATGAGTCTAGACGTAATCACACCACCTGTAGTAAGTGAGAAAGTAAAAGACACATATCCTATCATATCACTTTTAGGAGTTACATAAAAATTGATACTAATGAAGATATTTCCACAGAGAAAGGCAATCACAGATTCATGAAAAAACTTATGGTTCATCAAATAGAAAGGGATGAGGATTGGATAATTTACCATATTGGGGTTAACAGAGATATACAAACCATGTGAAATATATAATCACCAAAGACGTACGGAAGACCAGGAGAAGACTACTCAACATTGTGTCATAACCTATATGGGAAAAGGATGCGAGGAAGAATAGATACACGTATATGTGTGAAAGAACCACATTTGCCCACCTAGAACAAACAAACCATTGTAATCAAATTTGCTTGGATAAAAAATAAAAAGTAAATTATAAATATGAACAACAAGTAATGAGACATAAACATAAAGGGCTTTTTCCTGGCACATTCCATTCTAATTTACAACCTAGAACACCACTTCCATTAAGGCTCTGTTTCCCCAGTTACCAAATTTGGTAAAGGAGAAATGATGCCACCTTGTGGCCGTTTCCTGCAAGAGCAGCTTTAAACTCACAGCTAAGAGTCACTTAACATTCACAAGGACTCAGGGCTGTAAAGGACACCTGCCCTAAAAAATTGTGCTGAAGTAGGGAATGGACAAAAATTTCAAAACAGGCAAATGTTTCCAGAAGAGAGTATGAATATTAACGTTTTACTCACGCTCTTTTAAAAAAAAGGAAAATGGATAAAAGCTCAACCTCAGGGAGTGTTAGACCCATGAAATCTAATCTACAAAAAGTTTCAACTTACACCAGTCGACTGACCATCAGCAAAAAGTCTACAAACAATAAATGCTGACGGGGTTTTAGAGAACTGTGTACCCTCTCCCTGCTGGTGAGACCTAAAGGGGTAACGGCCAATAATGAGAACAGAAAGGAGCTGTGTTTAAAAGTAAAAATGGAGGTACCATTCAATCCAGCAGGCGCACCATTGGACCTCTCACCGGAGAAGACAAGAATCGAGAAGACACAGGCCGCAAAAGCTTCAGTGCAGCCTTATTCACAATAGCCAAGACAGTGAAGGAATCAAAATGTCCAACAACAGGTGAATAGATAAAGAAGAAGTGGTCCATGTACACAATGGAATATTAGCCATGGAAAACAATGAACCATTGTTCTTTGAGGCACCACAAATGAGTCTGGAGATAATCACGAAACATGAGGTAAGTCCGAAAGCAAAAGACCTATATTCTATGATATCACTTACAGGCGTTATCTAATAACTGACACAAATGAACATATTTCCAAAGAGAAAGACACTCACAGATTTAGAAAACAAACTATGCTCATCTAAAAGGAAAGGTGGGGGGAGTGGATAAATTAAGGTTAGTGTTACTATATGTATACAAACACATATTATATACATATCTCAAAAAGACCTACCATATAGAAGGGAGGTGTGCGGAACCCTCTGTAACATTTTACATGGGAAGGGGATCTGTACTTGAATAGACATATATAATGTACAAATGAACCAGATTGTGTACACCTCGGACAAACAATATTCTAAGCTTTACTCCAATTAAAAAAAATTTTAAAACCAAGAAGAAATAATGAGACATAAACTTATGGGGGTTTCTCCATGCACATTCCAATATAATTTACAACCTAGGAACACGACTTCCAGAAAGGCTCTGCTGCCCTAGTACCCAGATTTGGGAATGGAGGAATGCTGCCTGCTTGAGGCCACTTCCCACAACAGCAGCTTTTAACCCATTACTAAAGGTCACTAAATATGCACCACACTTGCAGTTCGGGAAATGAGACCTGCTCTCTAAAAAAATTCTGGGCTGGAAAATCGACCAAAAAATTTAACAGAGGGCAAGCTTCCAAGAAGACAATTTCAAGAATTATATTGTACTCCCAACTGTTTCCTTTTTTTAGCAGAAAAGAAAACGGCAGAGAAAAATGATGAGTTTTATGAATTTTCAAAGACATGAAAACCCAAAGTACAAAAACCTATCAGCTCACACCAGCCAGAAGGGCCATTAGCATAAATGCTGCAAACAATAAATGCTGAAGCGATTGTGGAGAAATGCGTACCCTCGATTCTAAGGGGGACGTGGTAAGAGCCACTAATGAAAACACAAAGAAGGTGCTTTGATAAGGGTAACACGGTGCTACCAGTCAATCAATCACACCCACTGCTGGGCCTATCACCTGAGAAAATGAGAATCAAAAAGTCACAGGCTTGGGGCTTCCCTGGTGGTGCAGTGGTTGAGAGTCTGCCTGCCAATGCAGGGCACACGGGTTCGAGCCCCGGTCTGGGAAGATCCCACATGCCGCGGAGCAACTGGGCCCGTGAGCCACAACCACTGAGCCTGCGCGCATGGAGCCTGTGCTCCGCAACAAGAGAGGCCGCGATAGTGAGAGACCCACGCACCGCGATGAAGAGTGGCCCCCGCTCGCCGCAACTACAGAAAGCCCTCGCGCACAAACGAAGATCCAACACAGCCAAAAATAAATAAATAAATAAATAAATAAATAAATAAATAAATAAATAAATAAATATTAAAAAAAAAAGTCACAGGCTGGCAATCCTGCACTCCAACAATATTTACCATAGCCAACACTTGGAAGCAATGAAAATGTCCATCAACTGAGGAATGCACAAAGTAGAAGTGGTCCAAGTACTCAGTGGAAAATTATTCCAATAAAAAATAAAAATTAAATTTAAAAATCCAACAAAAGTAAAGAGACATCAGCTTGTGTGGGTTTCTCCGGGCACACTCCACTCTAATTTATAACCGAGTAACACCACAGGCCGCAAGGGCATTTCCCTAGTTACCAGGGTGGGGAACATAGAAAGGCTGCCACCCTCTGGCAGTTACCTGCAAAAACAGCTTTAAGGCCTGTGCTAATGGTCATTTCATAGGAAGAATTAATGCAGGACTGTAAATGAAACATGCCCTCAATATGTCTTGAGGGAGGTAATGGCCAAAACATTTCAAAATGTGACACATACTTTAAGAGAACACTTTGAAGAACTAAGGGGTAATCACAGCTTGAAAAATAAAAAGGATATGCCTTAAAGCTCAGTTTCAACGGATTATGAGGCACATGCGAATTCAACCAAAAAGAGGTATCAGCTCACACTTGTCAGAAAAACCATCAGCAAGAAAACTACAAACAATAAATGCTGAAGCTGTTGTGGAGAAATGCATACCCTCAACTTCAAGGGGGACGTAACTTGGAAAGGGCCACAAATGAGAACAGAATGGAGGTGCCTTAAAAAGGTAAACATTGAGCTACCATATGATCCAGCAGGCCCACTCCTCGACCTATAATCTAAGAAGAGAGAATTGGAAAGACACTGGCAGGCAAATCTGCATTGCTCAGTATTACAATAGCCAAGATATGGAGGTAACCAAAAAGTCCACCAACAGATGGGTGGACAAAGAAGAACTCCTCCATGTATAGATGGAATATTCGCTAGTGAAAAAAATGAAACAATGCCATTTGCAGCACCATAGATGAGTCTAGACGTAATCACACCACCTGTAGTAAGTGAGAAAGTAAAAGACACATATCCTATCATATCACTTTTAGGAGTTACATAAAAATTGATACTAATGAAGATATTTCCACAGAGAAAGGCAATCACAGATTCATGAAAAAACTTATGGTTCATCAAATAGAAAGGGATGAGGATTGGATAATTTACCATATTGGGGTTAACAGAGATATACAAACCATGTGAAATATATAATCACCAAAGACGTACGGAAGACCAGGAGAAGACTACTCAACATTGTGTCATAACCTATATGGGAAAAGGATGCGAGGAAGAATAGATACACGTATATGTGTGAAAGAACCACATTTGCCCACCTAGAACAAACAAACCATTGTAATCAAATTTGCTTGGATAAAAAATAAAAAGTAAATTATAAATATGAACAACAAGTAATGAGACATAAACATAAAGGGCTTTTTCCTGGCACATTCCATTCTAATTTACAACCTAGAACACCACTTCCATTAAGGCTCTGTTTCCCCAGTTACCAAATTTGGTAAAGGAGAAATGATGCCACCTTGTGGCCGTTTCCTGCAAGAGCAGCTTTAAACTCACAGCTAAGGGTCACTTAACATTCACAAGGACTCAGGGCTGTAAAGGACACCTGCCCTAAAAAATTGTGCTGAAGTAGGGAATGGACAAAAATTTCAAAACAGGCAAATGTTTCCAGAAGAGAGTATGAATATTAACGTTTTACTGACGCTCTTTTAAAAAAAAGGAAAATGGATAAAAGCTCAACCTCAGGGAGTGTTAGACCCATGAAATCTAATCTACAAAAAGTTTCTACTTACACCAGTCGACTGACCATCAGCAAAAAGTCTACAAACAATAAATGCTGACCGGGTTTTAGAGAACTGTGTACCCTCTCCCTGCTGGTGAGACCTAAAGGGGTAACGGCCAATAATGAGAACAGAAAGGAGCAGTGTTTAAAAGTAAAAATGGAGGTACCATTCAATCCAGCAGGCGCACCATTGGACCTCTCACCGGAGAAGACAAGAATCGAGAAGACACAGGCCGCAAAAGCTTCAGTGCAGCCTTATTCACAATAGCCAAGACAGTGAAGGAATCAAAATGTCCAACAACAGGTGAATAGATAAAGAAGAAGTGGTCCATGTACACAATGGAATATTAGCCATGGAAAACAATGAACCATTGTTCTTTGAGGCACCACAAATGAGTCTGGAGATAATCACGAAACATGAGGTAAGTCCGAAAGCAAAAGACCTATATTCTATGATATCACTTACAGGCGTTATCTAATAACTGACACAAATGAACATATTTCCAAAGAGAAAGACACTCACAGATTTAGAAAACAAACTATGCTCATCTAAAAGGAAAGGTGGGGGGAGTGGATAAATTAAGGTTAGTGTTACTATATGTATACAAACACATATTATATACATATCTCAAAAAGACCTACCATATAGAAGGGAGGTGTGCGGAACCCTCTGTAACATTTTACATGGGAAGGGGATCTGTACTTGAATAGACATATATAATGTACAAATGAACCAGATTGTGTACACCTCGGACAAACAATATTCTAAGCTTTACTCCAATTAAAAAAAATTTTAAAACCAAGAAGAAATAATGAGACATAAACTTATGGGGGTTTCTCCATGCACATTCCAATATAATTTACAACCTAGGAACACGACTTCCAGAAAGGCTCTGCTGCCCTAGTACCCAGATTTGGGAATGGAGGAATGCTGCCTGCTTGAGGCCACTTCCCACAACAGCAGCTTTTAACCCATTACTAAAGGTCACTAAATATGCACCACACTTGCAGTTCGGGAAATGAGACCTGCTCTCTAAAAAAATTCTGGGCTGGAAAATCGACCAAAAAATTTAACAGAGGGCAAGCTTCCAAGAAGACAATTTCAAGAATTATATTGTACTCCCAACTGTTTCCTTTTTTTAGCAGAAAAGAAAACGGCAGAGAAAAATGATGAGTTTTATGAATTTTCAAAGACATGAAAACCCAAAGTACAAAAACCTATCAGCTCACACCAGCCAGAAGGGCCATTAGCATAAATGCTGCAAACAATAAATGCTGAAGCGATTGTGGAGAAATGCGTACCCTCGATTCTAAGGGGGACGTGGTAAGAGCCACTAATGAAAACACAAAGAAGGTGCTTTGATAAGGGTAACACGGTGCTACCAGTCAATCAATCACACCCACTGCTGGGCCTATCACCTGAGAAAATGAGAATGAAAAAGTCACAGGCTTGGGGCTTCCGTGGTGGTGCAGTGGTTGAGAGTCTGCCTGCCAATGCAGGGCACACGGGTTCGAGCCCCGGTCTGGGAAGATCCCACATGCCGCGGAGCAACTGGGCCCGGGAGCCACAACCACTGAGCCTGCGCGCATGGAGCCTGTGCTCCGCAACAAGAGAGGCCGCGATAGTGAGAGACCCACGCACCGCGATGAAGAGTGGCCCCCGCTCGCCGCAACTACAGAAAGCCCTCGCGCACAAACGAAGATCCAACACAGCCAAAAATAAATAAATAAATAAATAAATAAATAAATAAATAAATAATTATTAAAAAAAAAAGTCACAGGCTGGCAATCCTGCACTCCAACAATATTTACCATAGCCAACACTTGGAAGCAATGAAAATGTCCATCAACTGAGGAATGCACAAAGTAGAAGTGGTCCAAGTACTCAGTGGAAAATTATTCCAATAAAAAATAAAAATTAAATTTAAAAATCCAACAAAAGTAAAGAGACATCAGCTTGTGTGGGTTTCTCCGGGCACACTCCACTCTAATTTATAACCGAGTAACACCACAGGCCGCAAGGGCATTTCCCTAGTTACCAGGGTGGGGAACATAGAAAGGCTGCCACCCTCTGGCAGTTACCTGCAAAAACAGCTTTAAGGCCTGTGCTAATGGTCATTTCATAGGAAGAATTAATGCAGGACTGTAAATGAAACATGCCCTCAATATGTCTTGAGGGAGGTAATGGCCAAAACATTTCAAAATGTGACACATACTTTAAGAGAACACTTTGAAGAACTAAGGGGTAATCACAGCTTGAAAAATAAAAAGGATATGCCTTAAAGCTCAGTTTCAACGGATTATGAGGCACATGCGAATTCAACCAAAAAGAGGTATCAGCTCACACTTGTCAGAAAAACCATCAGCAAGAAAACTACAAACAATAAATGCTGAAGCTGTTGTGGAGAAATGCATACCCTCAACTTCAAGGGGGACGTAACTTGGAAAGGGCCACAAATGAGAACAGAATGGAGGTGCCTTAAAAAGGTAAACATTGAGCTACCATATGATCCAGCAGGCCCACTCCTCGACCTATAATCTAAGAAGAGAGAATTGGAAAGACACTGGCAGGCAAATCTGCATTGCTCAGTATTACAATAGCCAAGATATGGAGGTAACCAAAAAGTCCACCAACAGATGGGTGGACAAAGAAGAACTCCTCCATGTATAGATGGAATATTCGCTAGTGAAAAAAATGAAACAATGCCATTTGCAGCACCATAGATGAGTCTAGACGTAATCACACCACCTGTAGTAAGTGAGAAAGTAAAAGACACATATCCTATCATATCACTTTTAGGAGTTACATAAAAATTGATACTAATGAAGATATTTCCACAGAGAAAGGCAATCACAGATTCATGAAAAAACTTATGGTTCATCAAATAGAAAGGGATGAGGATTGGATAATTTACCATATTGGGGTTAACAGAGATATACAAACCATGTGAAATATATAATCACCAAAGACGTACGGAAGACCAGGAGAAGACTACTCAACATTGTGTCATAACCTATATGGGAAAAGGATGCGAGGAAGAATAGATACACGTATATGTGTGAAAGAACCACATTTGCCCACCTAGAACAAACAAACCATTGTAATCAAATTTGCTTGGATAAAAAATAAAAAGTAAATTATAAATATGAACAACAAGTAATGAGACATAAACATAAAGGGCTTTTTCCTGGCACATTCCATTCTAATTTACAACCTAGAACACCACTTCCATTAAGGCTCTGTTTCCCCAGTTACCAAATTTGGTAAAGGAGAAATGATGCCACCTTGTGGCCGTTTCCTGCAAGAGCAGCTTTAAACTCACAGCTAAGGGTCACTTAACATTCACAAGGACTCAGGGCTGTAAAGGACACCTGCCCTAAAAAATTGTGCTGAAGTAGGGAATGGACAAAAATTTCAAAACAGGCAAATGTTTCCAGAAGAGAGTATGAATATTAACGTTTTACTCACGCTCTTTTAAAAAAAAGGAAAATGGATAAAAGCTCAACCTCAGGGAGTGTTAGACCCATGAAATCTAATCTACAAAAAGTTTCAACTTACACCAGTCGACTGACCATCAGCAAAAAGTCTACAAACAATAAATGCTGACCGGGTTTTAGAGAACTGTGTACCCTCTCCCTGCTGGTGAGACCTAAAGGGGTAACGGCCAATAATGAGAACAGAAAGGAGCAGTGTTTAAAAGTAAAAATGGAGGTACCATTCAATCCAGCAGGCGCACCATTGGACCTCTCACCGGAGAAGACAAGAATCGAGAAGACACAGGCCGCAAAAGCTTCAGTGCAGCCTTATTCACAATAGCCAAGACAGTGAAGGAATCAAAATGTCCAACAACAGGTGAATAGATAAAGAAGAAGTGGTCCATGTACACAATGGAATATTAGCCATGGAAAACAATGAACCATTGTTCTTTGAGGCACCACAAATGAGTCTGGAGATAATCACGAAACATGAGGTAAGTCCGAAAGCAAAAGACCTATATTCTATGATATCACTTACAGGCGTTATCTAATAACTGACACAAATGAACATATTTCCAAAGAGAAAGACACTCACAGATTTAGAAAACAAACTATGCTCATCTAAAAGGAAAGGTGGGGGGAGTGGATAAATTAAGGTTAGTGTTACTATATGTATACAAACACATATTATATACATATCTCAAAAAGACCTACCATATAGAAGGGAGGTGTGCGGAACCCTCTGTAACATTTTACATGGGAAGGGGATCTGTACTTGAATAGACATATATAATGTACAAATGAACCAGATTGTGTACACCTCGGACAAACAATATTCTAAGCTTTACTCCAATTAAAAAAAATTTTAAAACCAAGAAGAAATAATGAGACATAAACTTATGGGGGTTTCTCCATGCACATTCCAATATAATTTACAACCTAGGAACACGACTTCCAGAAAGGCTCTGCTGCCCTAGTACCCAGATTTGGGAATGGAGGAATGCTGCCTGCTTGAGGCCACTTCCCACAACAGCAGCTTTTAACCCATTACTAAAGGTCACTAAATATGCACCACACTTGCAGTTCGGGAAATGAGACCTGCTCTCTAAAAAAATTCTGGGCTGGAAAATCGACCAAAAAATTTAACAGAGGGCAAGCTTCCAAGAAGACAATTTCAAGAATTATATTGTACTCCCAACTGTTTCCTTTTTTTAGCAGAAAAGAAAACGGCAGAGAAAAATGATGAGTTTTATGAATTTTCAAAGACATGAAAACCCAAAGTACAAAAACCTATCAGCTCACACCAGCCAGAAGGGCCATTAGCATAAATGCTGCAAACAATAAATGCTGAAGCGATTGTGGAGAAATGCGTACCCTCGATTCTAAGGGGGACGTGGTAAGAGCCACTAATGAAAACACAAAGAAGGTGCTTTGATAAGGGTAACACGGTGCTACCAGTCAATCAATCACACCCACTGCTGGGCCTATCACCTGAGAAAATGAGAATGAAAAAGTCACAGGCTTGGGGCTTCCGTGGTGGTGCAGTGGTTGAGAGTCTGCCTGCCAATGCAGGGCACACGGGTTCGAGCCCCGGTCTGGGAAGATCCCACATGCCGCGGAGCAACTGGGCCCGGGAGCCACAACCACTGAGCCTGCGCGCATGGAGCCTGTGCTCCGCAACAAGAGAGGCCGCGATAGTGAGAGACCCACGCACCGCGATGAAGAGTGGCCCCCGCTCGCCGCAACTACAGAAAGCCCTCGCGCACAAACGAAGATCCAACACAGCCAAAAATAAATAAATAAATAAATAAATAAATAAATAAATAAATAATTATTAAAAAAAAAAGTCACAGGCTGGCAATCCTGCACTCCAACAATATTTACCATAGCCAACACTTGGAAGCAATGAAAATGTCCATCAACTGAGGAATGCACAAAGTAGAAGTGGTCCAAGTACTCAGTGGAAAATTATTCCAATAAAAAATAAAAATTAAATTTAAAAATCCAACAAAAGTAAAGAGACATCAGCTTGTGTGGGTTTCTCCGGGCACACTCCACTCTAATTTATAACCGAGTAACACCACAGGCCGCAAGGGCATTTCCCTAGTTACCAGGGTGGGGAACATAGAAAGGCTGCCACCCTCTGGCAGTTACCTGCAAAAACAGCTTTAAGGCCTGTGCTAATGGTCATTTCATAGGAAGAATTAATGCAGGACTGTAAATGAAACATGCCCTCAATATGTCTTGAGGGAGGTAATGGCCAAAACATTTCAAAATGTGACACATACTTTAAGAGAACACTTTGAAGAACTAAGGGGTAATCACAGCTTGAAAAATAAAAAGGATATGCCTTAAAGCTCAGTTTCAACGGATTATGAGGCACATGCGAATTCAACCAAAAAGAGGTATCAGCTCACACTTGTCAGAAAAACCATCAGCAAGAAAACTACAAACAATAAATGCTGAAGCTGTTGTGGAGAAATGCATACCCTCAACTTCAAGGGGGACGTAACTTGGAAAGGGCCACAAATGAGAACAGAATGGAGGTGCCTTAAAAAGGTAAACATTGAGCTACCATATGATCCAGCAGGCCCACTCCTCGACCTATAATCTAAGAAGAGAGAATTGGAAAGACACTGGCAGGCAAATCTGCATTGCTCAGTATTACAATAGCCAAGATATGGAGGTAACCAAAAAGTCCACCAACAGATGGGTGGACAAAGAAGAACTCCTCCATGTATAGATGGAATATTCGCTAGTGAAAAAAATGAAACAATGCCATTTGCAGCACCATAGATGAGTCTAGACGTAATCACACCACCTGTAGTAAGTGAGAAAGTAAAAGACACATATCCTATCATATCACTTTTAGGAGTTACATAAAAATTGATACTAATGAAGATATTTCCACAGAGAAAGGCAATCACAGATTCATGAAAAAACTTATGGTTCATCAAATAGAAAGGGATGAGGATTGGATAATTTACCATATTGGGGTTAACAGAGATATACAAACCATGTGAAATATATAATCACCAAAGACGTACGGAAGACCAGGAGAAGACTACTCAACATTGTGTCATAACCTATATGGGAAAAGGATGCGAGGAAGAATAGATACACGTATATGTGTGAAAGAACCACATTTGCCCACCTAGAACAAACAAACCATTGTAATCAAATTTGCTTGGATAAAAAATAAAAAGTAAATTATAAATATGAACAACAAGTAATGAGACATAAACATAAAGGGCTTTTTCCTGGCACATTCCATTCTAATTTACAACCTAGAACACCACTTCCATTAAGGCTCTGTTTCCCCAGTTACCAAATTTGGTAAAGGAGAAATGATGCCACCTTGTGGCCGTTTCCTGCAAGAGCAGCTTTAAACTCACAGCTAAGGGTCACTTAACATTCACAAGGACTCAGGGCTGTAAAGGACACCTGCCCTAAAAAATTGTGCTGAAGTAGGGAATGGACAAAAATTTCAAAACAGGCAAATGTTTCCAGAAGAGAGTATGAATATTAACGTTTTACTCACGCTCTTTTAAAAAAAGGAAAATGGATAAAAGCTCAACCTCAGGGAGTGTTAGACCCATGAAATCTAATCTACAAAAAGTTTCAACTTACACCAGTCGACTGACCATCAGCAAAAAGTCTACAAACAATAAATGCTGACCGGGTTTTAGAGAACTGTGTACCCTCTCCCTGCTGGTGAGACCTAAAGGGGTAACGGCCAATAATGAGAACAGAAAGGAGCAGTGTTTAAAAGTAAAAATGGAGGTACCATTCAATCCAGCAGGCGCACCATTGGACCTCTCACCGGAGAAGACAAGAATCGAGAAGACACAGGCCGCAAAAGCTTCAGTGCAGCCTTATTCACAATAGCCAAGACAGTGAAGGAATCAAAATGTCCAACAACAGGTGAATAGATAAAGAAGAAGTGGTCCATGTACACAATGGAATATTAGCCATGGAAAACAATGAACCATTGTTCTTTGAGGCACCACAAATGAGTCTGGAGATAATCACGAAACATGAGGTAAGTCCGAAAGCAAAAGACCTATATTCTATGATATCACTTACAGGCGTTATCTAATAACTGACACAAATGAACATATTTCCAAAGAGAAAGACACTCACAGATTTAGAAAACAAACTATGCTCATCTAAAAGGAAAGGTGGGGGGAGTGGATAAATTAAGGTTAGTGTTACTATATGTATACAAACACATATTATATACATATCTCAAAAAGACCTACCATATAGAAGGGAGGTGTGCGGAACCCTCTGTAACATTTTACATGGGAAGGGGATCTGTACTTGAATAGACATATATAATGTACAAATGAACCAGATTGTGTACACCTCGGACAAACAATATTCTAAGCTTTACTCCAATTAAAAAAATTTTTAAAACCAAGAAGAAATAATGAGACATAAACTTATGGGGGTTTCTCCGTGCACATTCCAATATAATTTACAACCTAGGAACACGACTTCCAGAAAGGCTCTGCTGCCCTAGTACCCAGATTTGGGAATGGAGGAATGCTGCCTGCTTGAGGCCACTTCCCACAACAGCAGCTTTTAACCCATTACTAAAGGTCACTAAATATGCACCACACTTGCAGTTCGGGAAATGAGACCTGCTCTCTAAAAAAATTCTGGGCTGGAAAATCGACCAAAAAATTTAACAGAGGGCAAGCTTCCAAGAAGACAATTTCAAGAATTATATTGTACTCCCAACTGTTTCCTTTTTTTAGCAGAAAAGAAAACGGCAGAGAAAAATGATGAGTTTTATGAATTTTCAAAGACATGAAAACCCAAAGTACAAAAACCTATCAGCTCACACCAGCCAGAAGGGCCATTAGCATAAATGCTGCAAACAATAAATGCTGAAGCGATTGTGGAGAAATGCGTACCCTCGATTCTAAGGGGGACGTGGTAAGAGCCACTAATGAAAACACAAAGAAGGTGCTTTGATAAGGGTAACACGGTGCTACCAGTCAATCAATCACACCCACTGCTGGGCCTATCACCTGAGAAAATGAGAATGAAAAAGTCACAGGCTTGGGGCTTCCGTGGTGGTGCAGTGGTTGAGAGTCTGCCTGCCAATGCAGGGCACACGGGTTCGAGCCCCGGTCTGGGAAGATCCCACATGCCGCGGAGCAACTGGGCCCGGGAGCCACAACCACTGAGCCTGCGCGCATGGAGCCTGTGCTCCGCAACAAGAGAGGCCGCGATAGTGAGAGACCCACGCACCGCGATGAAGAGTGGCCCCCGCTCGCCGCAACTACAGAAAGCCCTCGCGCACAAACGAAGATCCAACACAGCCAAAAATAAATAAATAAATAAATAAATAAATAAATAAATAAATAATTATTAAAAAAAAAAGTCACAGGCTGGCAATCCTGCACTCCAACAATATTTACCATAGCCAACACTTGGAAGCAATGAAAATGTCCATCAACTGAGGAATGCACAAAGTAGAAGTGGTCCAAGTACTCAGTGGAAAATTATTCCAATAAAAAATAAAAATTAAATTTAAAAATCCAACAAAAGTAAAGAGACATCAGCTTGTGTGGGTTTCTCCGGGCACACTCCACTCTAATTTATAACCGAGTAACACCACAGGCCGCAAGGGCATTTCCCTAGTTACCAGGGTGGGGAACATAGAAAGGCTGCCACCCTCTGGCAGTTACCTGCAAAAACAGCTTTAAGGCCTGTGCTAATGGTCATTTCATAGGAAGAATTAATGCAGGACTGTAAATGAAACATGCCCTCAATATGTCTTGAGGGAGGTAATGGCCAAAACATTTCAAAATGTGACACATACTTTAAGAGAACACTTTGAAGAACTAAGGGGTAATCACAGCTTGAAAAATAAAAAGGATATGCCTTAAAGCTCAGTTTCAACGGATTATGAGGCACATGCGAATTCAACCAAAAAGAGGTATCAGCTCACACTTGTCAGAAAAACCATCAGCAAGAAAACTACAAACAATAAATGCTGAAGCTGTTGTGGAGAAATGCATACCCTCAACTTCAAGGGGGACGTAACTTGGAAAGGGCCACAAATGAGAACAGAATGGAGGTGCCTTAAAAAGGTAAACATTGAGCTACCATATGATCCAGCAGGCCCACTCCTCGACCTATAATCTAAGAAGAGAGAATTGGAAAGACACTGGCAGGCAAATCTGCATTGCTCAGTATTACAATAGCCAAGATATGGAGGTAACCAAAAAGTCCACCAACAGATGGGTGGACAAAGAAGAACTCCTCCATGTATAGATGGAATATTCGCTAGTGAAAAAAATGAAACAATGCCATTTGCAGCACCATAGATGAGTCTAGACGTAATCACACCACCTGTAGTAAGTGAGAAAGTAAAAGACACATATCCTATCATATCACTTTTAGGAGTTACATAAAAATTGATACTAATGAAGATATTTCCACAGAGAAAGGCAATCACAGATTCATGAAAAAACTTATGGTTCACCAAATAGAAAGGATTGAGGATTGGATAATTTACCATATTGGGGTTAACAGAGATATACAAACCATGTGAAATATATAATCACCAAAGACGTACGGAAGACCAGGAGAAGACTACTCAACATTGTGTCATAACCTATATGGGAAAAGGATGCGAGGAAGAATAGATACACGTATATGTGTGAAAGAACCACATTTGCCCACCTAGAACAAACAAACCATTGTAATCAAATTTGCTTGGATAAAAAATAAAAAGTAAATTATAAATATGAACAACAAGTAATGAGACATAAACATAAAGGGCTTTTTCCTGGCACATTCCATTCTAATTTACAACCTAGAACACCACTTCCATTAAGGCTCTGTTTCCCCAGTTACCAAATTTGGTAAAGGAGAAATGATGCCACCTTGTGGCCGTTTCCTGCAAGAGCAGCTTTAAACTCACAGCTAAGGGTCACTTAACATTCACAAGGACTCAGGGCTGTAAAGGACACCTGCCCTAAAAAATTGTGCTGAAGTAGGGAATGGACAAAAATTTCAAAACAGGCAAATGTTTCCAGAAGAGAGTATGAATATTAACGTTTTACTCACGCTCTTTTAAAAAAAAGGAAAATGGATAAAAGCTCAACCTCAGGGAGTGTTAGACCCATGAAATCTAATCTACAAAAAGTTTCAACTTACACCAGTCGACTGACCATCAGCAAAAAGTCTACAAACAATAAATGCTGACCGGGTTTTAGAGAACTGTGTACCCTCTCCCTGCTGGTGAGACCTAAAGGGGTAACGGCCAATAATGAGAACAGAAAGGAGCAGTGTTTAAAAGTAAAAATGGAGGTACCATTCAATCCAGCAGGCGCACCATTGGACCTCTCACCGGAGAAGACAAGAATCGAGAAGACACAGGCCGCAAAAGCTTCAGTGCAGCCTTATTCACAATAGCCAAGACAGTGAAGGAATCAAAATGTCCAACAACAGGTGAATAGATAAAGAAGAAGTGGTCCATGTACACAATGGAATATTAGCCATGGAAAACAATGAACCATTGTTCTTTGAGGCACCACAAATGAGTCTGGAGATAATCACGAAACATGAGGTAAGTCCGAAAGCAAAAGACCTATATTCTATGATATCACTTACAGGCGTTATCTAATAACTGACACAAATGAACATATTTCCAAAGAGAAAGACACTCACAGATTTAGAAAACAAACTATGCTCATCTAAAAGGAAAGGTGGGGGGAGTGGATAAATTAAGGTTAGTGTTACTATATGTATACAAACACATATTATATACATATCTCAAAAAGACCTACCATATAGAAGGGAGGTGTGCGGAACCCTCTGTAACATTTTACATGGGAAGGGGATCTGTACTTGAATAGACATATATAATGTACAAATGAACCAGATTGTGTACACCTCGGACAAACAATATTCTAAGCTTTACTCCAATTAAAAAAATTTTTAAAACCAAGAAGAAATAATGAGACATAAACTTATGGGGGTTTCTCCATGCACATTCCAATATAATTTACAACCTAGGAACACGACTTCCAGAAAGGCTCTGCTGCCCTAGTACCCAGATTTGGGAATGGAGGAATGCTGCCTGCTTGAGGCCACTTCCCACAACAGCAGCTTTTAACCCATTACTAAAGGTCACTAAATATGCACCACACTTGCAGTTCGGGAAATGAGACCTGCTCTCTAAAAAAATTCTGGGCTGGAAAATCGACCAAAAAATTTAACAGAGGGCAAGCTTCCAAGAAGACAATTTCAAGAATTATATTGTACTCCCAACTGTTTCCTTTTTTTAGCAGAAAAGAAAACGGCAGAGAAAAATGATGAGTTTTATGAATTTTCAAAGACATGAAAACCCAAAGTACAAAAACCTATCAGCTCACACCAGCCAGAAGGGCCATTAGCATAAATGCTGCAAACAATAAATGCTGAAGCGATTGTGGAGAAATGCGTACCCTCGATTCTAAGGGGGACGTGGTAAGAGCCACTAATGAAAACACAAAGAAGGTGCTTTGATAAGGGTAACACGGTGCTACCAGTCAATCAATCACACCCACTGCTGGGCCTATCACCTGAGAAAATGAGAATGAAAAAGTCACAGGCTTGGGGCTTCCGTGGTGGTGCAGTGGTTGAGAGTCTGCCTGCCAATGCAGGGCACACGGGTTCGAGCCCCGGTCTGGGAAGATCCCACATGCCGCGGAGCAACTGGGCCCGGGAGCCACAACCACTGAGCCTGCGCGCATGGAGCCTGTGCTCCGCAACAAGAGAGGCCGCGATAGTGAGAGACCCACGCACCGCGATGAAGAGTGGCCCCCGCTCGCCGCAACTACAGAAAGCCCTCGCGCACAAACGAAGATCCAACACAGCCAAAAATAAATAAATAAATAAATAAATAAATAAATAAATAAATAATTATTAAAAAAAAAAGTCACAGGCTGGCAATCCTGCACTCCAACAATATTTACCATAGCCAACACTTGGAAGCAATGAAAATGTCCATCAACTGAGGAATGCACAAAGTAGAAGTGGTCCAAGTACTCAGTGGAAAATTATTCCAATAAAAAATAAAAATTAAATTTAAAAATCCAACAAAAGTAAAGAGACATCAGCTTGTGTGGGTTTCTCCGGGCACACTCCACTCTAATTTATAACCGAGTAACACCACAGGCCGCAAGGGCATTTCCCTAGTTACCAGGGTGGGGAACATAGAAAGGCTGCCACCCTCTGGCAGTTACCTGCAAAAACAGCTTTAAGGCCTGTGCTAATGGTCATTTCATAGGAAGAATTAATGCAGGACTGTAAATGAAACATGCCCTCAATATGTCTTGAGGGAGGTAATGGCCAAAACATTTCAAAATGTGACACATACTTTAAGAGAACACTTTGAAGAACTAAGGGGTAATCACAGCTTGAAAAATAAAAAGGATATGCCTTAAAGCTCAGTTTCAACGGATTATGAGGCACATGCGAATTCAACCAAAAAGAGGTATCAGCTCACACTTGTCAGAAAAACCATCAGCAAGAAAACTACAAACAATAAATGCTGAAGCTGTTGTGGAGAAATGCATACCCTCAACTTCAAGGGGGACGTAACTTGGAAAGGGCCACAAATGAGAACAGAATGGAGGTGCCTTAAAAAGGTAAACATTGAGCTACCATATGATCCAGCAGGCCCACTCCTCGACCTATAATCTAAGAAGAGAGAATTGGAAAGACACTGGCAGGCAAATCTGCATTGCTCAGTATTACAATAGCCAAGATATGGAGGTAACCAAAAAGTCCACCAACAGATGGGTGGACAAAGAAGAACTCCTCCATGTATAGATGGAATATTCGCTAGTGAAAAAAATGAAACAATGCCATTTGCAGCACCATAGATGAGTCTAGACGTAATCACACCACCTGTAGTAAGTGAGAAAGTAAAAGACACATATCCTATCATATCACTTTTAGGAGTTACATAAAAATTGATACTAATGAAGATATTTCCACAGAGAAAGGCAATCACAGATTCATGAAAAAACTTATGGTTCATCAAATAGAAAGGGATGAGGATTGGATAATTTACCATATTGGGGTTAACAGAGATATACAAACCATGTGAAATATATAATCACCAAAGACGTACGGAAGACCAGGAGAAGACTACTCAACATTGTGTCATAACCTATATGGGAAAAGGATGCGAGGAAGAATAGATACACGTATATGTGTGAAAGAACCACATTTGCCCACCTAGAACAAACAAACCATTGTAATCAAATTTGCTTGGATAAAAAATAAAAAGTAAATTATAAATATGAACAACAAGTAATGAGACATAAACATAAAGGGCTTTTTCCTGGCACATTCCATTCTAATTTACAACCTAGAACACCACTTCCATTAAGGCTCTGTTTCCCCAGTTACCAAATTTGGTAAAGGAGAAATGATGCCACCTTGTGGCCGTTTCCTGCAAGAGCAGCTTTAAACTCACAGCTAAGGGTCACTTAACATTCACAAGGACTCAGGGCTGTAAAGGACACCTGCCCTAAAAAATTGTGCTGAAGTAGGGAATGGACAAAAATTTCAAAACAGGCAAATGTTTCCAGAAGAGAGTATGAATATTAACGTTTTACTCACGCTCTTTTAAAAAAAAGGAAAATGGATAAAAGCTCAACCTCAGGGAGTGTTAGACCCATGAAATCTAATCTACAAAAAGTTTCAACTTACACCAGTCGACTGACCATCAGCAAAAAGTCTACAAACAATAAATGCTGACCGGGTTTTAGAGAACTGTGTACCCTCTCCCTGCTGGTGAGACCTAAAGGGGTAACGGCCAATAATGAGAACAGAAAGGAGCAGTGTTTAAAAGTAAAAATGGAGGTACCATTCAATCCAGCAGGCGCACCATTGGACCTCTCACCGGAGAAGACAAGAATCGAGAAGACACAGGCCGCAAAAGCTTCAGTGCAGCCTTATTCACAATAGCCAAGACAGTGAAGGAATCAAAATGTCCAACAACAGGTGAATAGATAAAGAAGAAGTGGTCCATGTACACAATGGAATATTAGCCATGGAAAACAATGAACCATTGTTCTTTGAGGCACCACAAATGAGTCTGGAGATAATCACGAAACATGAGGTAAGTCCGAAAGCAAAAGACCTATATTCTATGATATCACTTACAGGCGTTATCTAATAACTGACACAAATGAACATATTTCCAAAGAGAAAGACACTCACAGATTTAGAAAACAAACTATGCTCATCTAAAAGGAAAGGTGGGGGGAGTGGATAAATTAAGGTTAGTGTTACTATATGTATACAAACACATATTATATACATATCTCAAAAAGACCTACCATATAGAAGGGAGGTGTGCGGAACCCTCTGTAACATTTTACATGGGAAGGGGATCTGTACTTGAATAGACATATATAATGTACAAATGAACCAGATTGTGTACACCTCGGACAAACAATATTCTAAGCTTTACTCCAATTAAAAAAAATTTTAAAACCAAGAAGAAATAATGAGACATAAACTTATGGGGGTTTCTCCATGCACATTCCAATATAATTTACAACCTAGGAACACGACTTCCAGAAAGGCTCTGCTGCCCTAGTACCCAGATTTGGGAATGGAGGAATGCTGCCTGCTTGAGGCCACTTCCCACAACAGCAGCTTTTAACCCATTACTAAAGGTCACTAAATATGCACCACACTTGCAGTTCGGGAAATGAGACCTGCTCTCTAAAAAAATTCTGGGCTGGAAAATCGACCAAAAAATTTAACAGAGGGCAAGCTTCCAAGAAGACAATTTCAAGAATTATATTGTACTCCCAACTGTTTCCTTTTTTTAGCAGAAAAGAAAACGGCAGAGAAAAATGATGAGTTTTATGAATTTTCAAAGACATGAAAACCCAAAGTACAAAAACCTATCAGCTCACACCAGCCAGAAGGGCCATTAGCATAAATGCTGCAAACAATAAATGCTGAAGCGATTGTGGAGAAATGCGTACCCTCGATTCTAAGGGGGACGTGGTAAGAGCCACTAATGAAAACACAAAGAAGGTGCTTTGATAAGGGTAACACGGTGCTACCAGTCAATCAATCACACCCACTGCTGGGCCTATCACCTGAGAAAATGAGAATGAAAAAGTCACAGGCTTGGGGCTTCCGTGGTGGTGCAGTGGTTGAGAGTCTGCCTGCCAATGCAGGGCACACGGGTTCGAGCCCCGGTCTGGGAAGATCCCACATGCCGCGGAGCAACTGGGCCCGGGAGCCACAACCACTGAGCCTGCGCGCATGGAGCCTGTGCTCCGCAACAAGAGAGGCCGCGATAGTGAGAGACCCACGCACCGCGATGAAGAGTGGCCCCCGCTCGCCGCAACTACAGAAAGCCCTCGCGCACAAACGAAGATCCAACACAGCCAAAAATAAATAAATAAATAAATAAATAAATAAATAAATAAATAATTATTAAAAAAAAAAGTCACAGGCTGGCAATCCTGCACTCCAACAATATTTACCATAGCCAACACTTGGAAGCAATGAAAATGTCCATCAACTGAGGAATGCACAAAGTAGAAGTGGTCCAAGTACTCAGTGGAAAATTATTCCAATAAAAAATAAAAATTAAATTTAAAAATCCAACAAAAGTAAAGAGACATCAGCTTGTGTGGGTTTCTCCGGGCACACTCCACTCTAATTTATAACCGAGTAACACCACAGGCCGCAAGGGCATTTCCCTAGTTACCAGGGTGGGGAACATAGAAAGGCTGCCACCCTCTGGCAGTTACCTGCAAAAACAGCTTTAAGGCCTGTGCTAATGGTCATTTCATAGGAAGAATTAATGCAGGACTGTAAATGAAACATGCCCTCAATATGTCTTGAGGGAGGTAATGGCCAAAACATTTCAAAATGTGACACATACTTTAAGAGAACACTTTGAAGAACTAAGGGGTAATCACAGCTTGAAAAATAAAAAGGATATGCCTTAAAGCTCAGTTTCAACGGATTATGAGGCACATGCGAATTCAACCAAAAAGAGGTATCAGCTCACACTTGTCAGAAAAACCATCAGCAAGAAAACTACAAACAATAAATGCTGAAGCTGTTGTGGAGAAATGCATACCCTCAACTTCAAGGGGGACGTAACTTGGAAAGGGCCACAAATGAGAACAGAATGGAGGTGCCTTAAAAAGGTAAACATTGAGCTACCATATGATCCAGCAGGCCCACTCCTCGACCTATAATCTAAGAAGAGAGAATTGGAAAGACACTGGCAGGCAAATCTGCATTGCTCAGTATTACAATAGCCAAGATATGGAGGTAACCAAAAAGTCCACCAACAGATGGGTGGACAAAGAAGAACTCCTCCATGTATAGATGGAATATTCGCTAGTGAAAAAAATGAAACAATGCCATTTGCAGCACCATAGATGAGTCTAGACGTAATCACACCACCTGTAGTAAGTGAGAAAGTAAAAGACACATATCCTATCATATCACTTTTAGGAGTTACATAAAAATTGATACTAATGAAGATATTTCCACAGAGAAAGGCAATCACAGATTCATGAAAAAACTTATGGTTCATCAAATAGAAAGGGATGAGGATTGGATAATTTACCATATTGGGGTTAACAGAGATATACAAACCATGTGAAATATATAATCACCAAAGACGTACGGAAGACCAGGAGAAGACTACTCAACATTGTGTCATAACCTATATGGGAAAAGGATGCGAGGAAGAATAGATACACGTATATGTGTGAAAGAACCACATTTGCCCACCTAGAACAAACAAACCATTGTAATCAAATTTGCTTGGATAAAAAATAAAAAGTAAATTATAAATATGAACAACAAGTAATGAGACATAAACATAAAGGGCTTTTTCCTGGCACATTCCATTCTAATTTACAACCTAGAACACCACTTCCATTAAGGCTCTGTTTCCCCAGTTACCAAATTTGGTAAAGGAGAAATGATGCCACCTTGTGGCCGTTTCCTGCAAGAGCAGCTTTAAACTCACAGCTAAGGGTCACTTAACATTCACAAGGACTCAGGGCTGTAAAGGACACCTGCCCTAAAAAATTGTGCTGAAGTAGGGAATGGACAAAAATTTCAAAACAGGCAAATGTTTCCAGAAGAGAGTATGAATATTAACGTTTTACTCACGCTCTTTTAAAAAAAAGGAAAATGGATAAAAGCTCAACCTCAGGGAGTGTTAGACCCATGAAATCTAATCTACAAAAAGTTTCAACTTACACCAGTCGACTGACCATCAGCAAAAAGTCTACAAACAATAAATGCTGACCGGGTTTTAGAGAACTGTGTACCCTCTCCCTGCTGGTGAGACCTAAAGGGGTAACGGCCAATAATGAGAACAGAAAGGAGCAGTGTTTAAAAGTAAAAATGGAGGTACCATTCAATCCAGCAGGCGCACCATTGGACCTCTCACCGGAGAAGACAAGAATCGAGAAGACACAGGCCGCAAAAGCTTCAGTGCAGCCTTATTCACAATAGCCAAGACAGTGAAGGAATCAAAATGTCCAACAACAGGTGAATAGATAAAGAAGAAGTGGTCCATGTACACAATGGAATATTAGCCATGGAAAACAATGAACCATTGTTCTTTGAGGCACCACAAATGAGTCTGGAGATAATCACGAAACATGAGGTAAGTCCGAAAGCAAAAGACCTATATTCTATGATATCACTTACAGGCGTTATCTAATAACTGACACAAATGAACATATTTCCAAAGAGAAAGACACTCACAGATTTAGAAAACAAACTATGCTCATCTAAAAGGAAAGGTGGGGGGAGTGGATAAATTAAGGTTAGTGTTACTATATGTATACAAACACATATTATATACATATCTCAAAAAGACCTACCATATAGAAGGGAGGTGTGCGGAACCCTCTGTAACATTTTACATGGGAAGGGGATCTGTACTTGAATAGACATATATAATGTACAAATGAACCAGATTGTGTACACCTCGGACAAACAATATTCTAAGCTTTACTCCAATTAAAAAAATTTTTAAAACCAAGAAGAAATAATGAGACATAAACTTATGGGGGTTTCTCCGTGCACATTCCAATATAATTTACAACCTAGGAACACGACTTCCAGAAAGGCTCTGCTGCCCTAGTACCCAGATTTGGGAATGGAGGAATGCTGCCTGCTTGAGGCCACTTCCCACAACAGCAGCTTTTAACCCATTACTAAAGGTCACTAAATATGCACCACACTTGCAGTTCGGGAAATGAGACCTGCTCTCTAAAAAAATTCTGGGCTGGAAAATCGACCAAAAAATTTAACAGAGGGCAAGCTTCCAAGAAGACAATTTCAAGAATTATATTGTACTCCCAACTGTTTCCTTTTTTTAGCAGAAAAGAAAACGGCAGAGAAAAATGATGAGTTTTATGAATTTTCAAAGACATGAAAACCCAAAGTACAAAAACCTATCAGCTCACACCAGCCAGAAGGGCCATTAGCATAAATGCTGCAAACAATAAATGCTGAAGCGATTGTGGAGAAATGCGTACCCTCGATTCTAAGGGGGACGTGGTAAGAGCCACTAATGAAAACACAAAGAAGGTGCTTTGATAAGGGTAACACGGTGCTACCAGTCAATCAATCACACCCACTGCTGGGCCTATCACCTGAGAAAATGAGAATGAAAAAGTCACAGGCTTGGGGCTTCCGTGGTGGTGCAGTGGTTGAGAGTCTGCCTGCCAATGCAGGGCACACGGGTTCGAGCCCCGGTCTGGGAAGATCCCACATGCCGCGGAGCAACTGGGCCCGGGAGCCACAACCACTGAGCCTGCGCGCATGGAGCCTGTGCTCCGCAACAAGAGAGGCCGCGATAGTGAGAGACCCACGCACCGCGATGAAGAGTGGCCCCCGCTCGCCGCAACTACAGAAAGCCCTCGCGCACAAACGAAGATCCAACACAGCCAAAAATAAATAAATAAATAAATAAATAAATAAATAAATAAATAATTATTAAAAAAAAAAGTCACAGGCTGGCAATCCTGCACTCCAACAATATTTACCATAGCCAACACTTGGAAGCAATGAAAATGTCCATCAACTGAGGAATGCACAAAGTAGAAGTGGTCCAAGTACTCAGTGGAAAATTATTCCAATAAAAAATAAAAATTAAATTTAAAAATCCAACAAAAGTAAAGAGACATCAGCTTGTGTGGGTTTCTCCGGGCACACTCCACTCTAATTTATAACCGAGTAACACCACAGGCCGCAAGGGCATTTCCCTAGTTACCAGGGTGGGGAACATAGAAAGGCTGCCACCCTCTGGCAGTTACCTGCAAAAACAGCTTTAAGGCCTGTGCTAATGGTCATTTCATAGGAAGAATTAATGCAGGACTGTAAATGAAACATGCCCTCAATATGTCTTGAGGGAGGTAATGGCCAAAACATTTCAAAATGTGACACATACTTTAAGAGAACACTTTGAAGAACTAAGGGGTAATCACAGCTTGAAAAATAAAAAGGATATGCCTTAAAGCTCAGTTTCAACGGATTATGAGGCACATGCGAATTCAACCAAAAAGAGGTATCAGCTCACACTTGTCAGAAAAACCATCAGCAAGAAAACTACAAACAATAAATGCTGAAGCTGTTGTGGAGAAATGCATACCCTCAACTTCAAGGGGGACGTAACTTGGAAAGGGCCACAAATGAGAACAGAATGGAGGTGCCTTAAAAAGGTAAACATTGAGCTACCATATGATCCAGCAGGCCCACTCCTCGACCTATAATCTAAGAAGAGAGAATTGGAAAGACACTGGCAGGCAAATCTGCATTGCTCAGTATTACAATAGCCAAGATATGGAGGTAACCAAAAAGTCCACCAACAGATGGGTGGACAAAGAAGAACTCCTCCATGTATAGATGGAATATTCGCTAGTGAAAAAAATGAAACAATGCCATTTGCAGCACCATAGATGAGTCTAGACGTAATCACACCACCTGTAGTAAGTGAGAAAGTAAAAGACACATATCCTATCATATCACTTTTAGGAGTTACATAAAAATTGATACTAATGAAGATATTTCCACAGAGAAAGGCAATCACAGATTCATGAAAAAACTTATGGTTCACCAAATAGAAAGGATTGAGGATTGGATAATTTACCATATTGGGGTTAACAGAGATATACAAACCATGTGAAATATATAATCACCAAAGACGTACGGAAGACCAGGAGAAGACTACTCAACATTGTGTCATAACCTATATGGGAAAAGGATGCGAGGAAGAATAGATACACGTATATGTGTGAAAGAACCACATTTGCCCACCTAGAACAAACAAACCATTGTAATCAAATTTGCTTGGATAAAAAATAAAAAGTAAATTATAAATATGAACAACAAGTAATGAGACATAAACATAAAGGGCTTTTTCCTGGCACATTCCATTCTAATTTACAACCTAGAACACCACTTCCATTAAGGCTCTGTTTCCCCAGTTACCAAATTTGGTAAAGGAGAAATGATGCCACCTTGTGGCCGTTTCCTGCAAGAGCAGCTTTAAACTCACAGCTAAGGGTCACTTAACATTCACAAGGACTCAGGGCTGTAAAGGACACCTGCCCTAAAAAATTGTGCTGAAGTAGGGAATGGACAAAAATTTCAAAACAGGCAAATGTTTCCAGAAGAGAGTATGAATATTAACGTTTTACTCACGCTCTTTTAAAAAAAAGGAAAATGGATAAAAGCTCAACCTCAGGGAGTGTTAGACCCATGAAATCTAATCTACAAAAAGTTTCAACTTACACCAGTCGACTGACCATCAGCAAAAAGTCTACAAACAATAAATGCTGACCGGGTTTTAGAGAACTGTGTACCCTCTCCCTGCTGGTGAGACCTAAAGGGGTAACGGCCAATAATGAGAACAGAAAGGAGCAGTGTTTAAAAGTAAAAATGGAGGTACCATTCAATCCAGCAGGCGCACCATTGGACCTCTCACCGGAGAAGACAAGAATCGAGAAGACACAGGCCGCAAAAGCTTCAGTGCAGCCTTATTCACAATAGCCAAGACAGTGAAGGAATCAAAATGTCCAACAACAGGTGAATAGATAAAGAAGAAGTGGTCCATGTACACAATGGAATATTAGCCATGGAAAACAATGAACCATTGTTCTTTGAGGCACCACAAATGAGTCTGGAGATAATCACGAAACATGAGGTAAGTCCGAAAGCAAAAGACCTATATTCTATGATATCACTTACAGGCGTTATCTAATAACTGACACAAATGAACATATTTCCAAAGAGAAAGACACTCACAGATTTAGAAAACAAACTATGCTCATCTAAAAGGAAAGGTGGGGGGAGTGGATAAATTAAGGTTAGTGTTACTATATGTATACAAACACATATTATATACATATCTCAAAAAGACCTACCATATAGAAGGGAGGTGTGCGGAACCCTCTGTAACATTTTACATGGGAAGGGGATCTGTACTTGAATAGACATATATAATGTACAAATGAACCAGATTGTGTACACCTCGGACAAACAATATTCTAAGCTTTACTCCAATTAAAAAAATTTTTAAAACCAAGAAGAAATAATGAGACATAAACTTATGGGGGTTTCTCCATGCACATTCCAATATAATTTACAACCTAGGAACACGACTTCCAGAAAGGCTCTGCTGCCCTAGTACCCAGATTTGGGAATGGAGGAATGCTGCCTGCTTGAGGCCACTTCCCACAACAGCAGCTTTTAACCCATTACTAAAGGTCACTAAATATGCACCACACTTGCAGTTCGGGAAATGAGACCTGCTCTCTAAAAAAATTCTGGGCTGGAAAATCGACCAAAAAATTTAACAGAGGGCAAGCTTCCAAGAAGACAATTTCAAGAATTATATTGTACTCCCAACTGTTTCCTTTTTTTAGCAGAAAAGAAAACGGCAGAGAAAAATGATGAGTTTTATGAATTTTCAAAGACATGAAAACCCAAAGTACAAAAACCTATCAGCTCACACCAGCCAGAAGGGCCATTAGCATAAATGCTGCAAACAATAAATGCTGAAGCGATTGTGGAGAAATGCGTACCCTCGATTCTAAGGGGGACGTGGTAAGAGCCACTAATGAAAACACAAAGAAGGTGCTTTGATAAGGGTAACACGGTGCTACCAGTCAATCAATCACACCCACTGCTGGGCCTATCACCTGAGAAAATGAGAATGAAAAAGTCACAGGCTTGGGGCTTCCGTGGTGGTGCAGTGGTTGAGAGTCTGCCTGCCAATACAGGGCACACGGGTTCGAGCCCCGGTCTGGGAAGATCCCACATGCCGCGGAGCAACTGGGCCCGTGAGCCACAACCACTGAGCCTGCGCGCATGGAGCCTGTGCTCCGCAACAAGAGAGGCCGCGATAGTGAGAGACCCACGCACCGCGATGAAGAGTGGCCCCCGCTCGCCGCAACTACAGAAAGCCCTCGCGCACAAACGAAGATCCAACACAGCCAAAAATAAATAAATAAATAAATAAATAAATAAATAAATAAATAAATAAATATTAAAAAAAAAGTCACAGGCTGGCAATCCTGCACTCCAACAATATTTACCATAGCCAACACTTGGAAGCAATGAAAATGTCCATCAACTGAGGAATGCACAAAGTAGAAGTGGTCCAAGTACTCAGTGGAAAATTATTCCAATAAAAAATAAAAATTAAATTTAAAAATCCAACAAAAGTAAAGAGACATCAGCTTGTGTGGGTTTCTCCGGGCACACTCCACTCTAATTTATAACCGAGTAACACCACAGGCCGCAAGGGCATTTCCCTAGTTACCAGGGTGGGGAACATAGAAAGGCTGCCACCCTCTGGCAGTTACCTGCAAAAACAGCTTTAAGGCCTGTGCTAATGGTCATTTCATAGGAAGAATTAATGCAGGACTGTAAATGAAACATGCCCTCAATATGTCTTGAGGGAGGTAATGGCCAAAACATTTCAAAATGTGACACATACTTTAAGAGAACACTTTGAAGAACTAAGGGGTAATCACAGCTTGAAAAATAAAAAGGATATGCCTTAAAGCTCAGTTTCAACGGATTATGAGGCACATGCGAATTCAACCAAAAAGAGGTATCAGCTCACACTTGTCAGAAAAACCATCAGCAAGAAAACTACAAACAATAAATGCTGAAGCTGTTGTGGAGAAATGCATACCCTCAACTTCAAGGGGGACGTAACTTGGAAAGGGCCACAAATGAGAACAGAATGGAGGTGCCTTAAAAAGGTAAACATTGAGCTACCATATGATCCAGCAGGCCCACTCCTCGACCTATAATCTAAGAAGAGAGAATTGGAAAGACACTGGCAGGCAAATCTGCATTGCTCAGTATTACAATAGCCAAGATATGGAGGTAACCAAAAAGTCCACCAACAGATGGGTGGACAAAGAAGAACTCCTCCATGTATAGATGGAATATTCGCTAGTGAAAAAAATGAAACAATGCCATTTGCAGCACCATAGATGAGTCTAGACGTAATCACACCACCTGTAGTAAGTGAGAAAGTAAAAGACACATATCCTATCATATCACTTTTAGGAGTTACATAAAAATTGATACTAATGAAGATATTTCCACAGAGAAAGGCAATCACAGATTCATGAAAAAACTTATGGTTCATCAAATAGAAAGGGATGAGGATTGGATAATTTACCATATTGGGGTTAACAGAGATATACAAACCATGTGAAATATATAATCACCAAAGACGTACGGAAGACCAGGAGAAGACTACTCAACATTGTGTCATAACCTATATGGGAAAAGGATGCGAGGAAGAATAGATACACGTATATGTGTGAAAGAACCACATTTGCCCACCTAGAGCAAACAAACCATTGTAATCAAATTTGCTTGGATAAAAAATAAAAAGTAAATTATAAATATGAACAACAAGTAATGAGACATAAACATAAAGGGCTTTTTCCTGGCACATTCCATTCTAATTTACAACCTAGAACACCACTTCCATTAAGGCTCTGTTTCCCCAGTTACCAAATTTGGTAAAGGAGAAATGATGCCACCTTGTGGCCGTTTCCTGCAAGAGCAGCTTTAAACTCACAGCTAAGGGTCACTTAACATTCACAAGGACTCAGGGCTGTAAAGGACACCTGCCCTAAAAAATTGTGCTGAAATAGGGAATGGACAAAAATTTCAAAACAGGCAAATGTTTCCAGAAGAGAGTATGAATATTAACGTTTTACTCACGCTCTTTTAAAAAAAAGGAAAATGGATAAAAGCTCAACCTCAGGGAGTGTTAGACCCATGAAATCTAATCTACAAAAAGTTTCTACTTACACCAGTCGACTGACCATCAGCAAAAAGTCTACAAACAATAAATGCTGACGGGGTTTTAGAGAACTGTGTACCCTCTCCCTGCTGGTGAGACCTAAAGGGGTAACGGCCAATAATGAGAACAGAAAGGAGCTGTGTTTAAAAGTAAAAATGGAGGTACCATTCAATCCAGCAGGCGCACCATTGGACCTCTCACCGGAGAAGACAAGAATCGAGAAGACACAGGCCGCAAAAGCTTCAGTGCAGCCTTATTCACAATAGCCAAGACAGTGAAGGAATCAAAATGTCCAACAACAGGTGAATAGATAAAGAAGAAGTGGTCCATGTACACAATGGAATATTAGCCATGGAAAACAATGAACCATTGTTCTTTGAGGCACCACAAATGAGTCTGGAGATAATCACGAAACATGAGGTAAGTCCGAAAGCAAAAGACCTATATTCTATGATATCACTTACAGGCGTTATCTAATAACTGACACAAATGAACATATTTCCAAAGAGAAAGACACTCACAGATTTAGAAAACAAACTATGCTCATCTAAAAGGAAAGGTGGGGGGAGTGGATAAATTAAGGTTAGTGTTACTATATGTATACAAACACATATTATATACATATCTCAAAAAGACCTACCATATAGAAGGGAGGTGTGCGGAACCCTCTGTAACATTTTACATGGGAAGGGGATCTGTACTTGAATAGACATATATAATGTACAAATGAACCAGATTGTGTACACCTCGGACAAACAATATTCTAAGCTTTACTCCAATTAAAAAAATTTTTAAAACCAAGAAGAAATAATGAGACATAAACTTATGGGGGTTTCTCCATGCACATTCCAATATAATTTACAACCTAGGAACACGACTTCCAGAAAGGCTCTGCTGCCCTAGTACCCAGATTTGGGAATGGAGGAATGCTGCCTGCTTGAGGCCACTTCCCACAACAGCAGCTTTTAACCCATTACTAAAGGTCACTAAATATGCACCACACTTGCAGTTCGGGAAATGAGACCTGCTCTCTAAAAAAATTCTGGGCTGGAAAATCGACCAAAAAATTTAACAGAGGGCAAGCTTCCAAGAAGACAATTTCAAGAATTATATTGTACTCCCAACTGTTTCCTTTTTTTAGCAGAAAAGAAAACGGCAGAGAAAAATGATGAGTTTTATGAACTTTCAAAGACATGAAAACCCAAAGTACAAAAACCTATCAGCTCACACCAGCCAGAAGGGCCATTAGCATAAATGCTGCAAACAATAAATGCTGAAGCGATTGTGGAGAAATGCGTACCCTCGATTCTAAGGGGGACGTGGTAAGAGCCACTAATGAAAACACAAAGAAGGTGCTTTGATAAGGGTAACACGGTGCTACCAGTCAATCAATCACACCCACTGCTGGGCCTATCACCTGAGAAAATGAGAATCAAAAAGTCACAGGCTTGGGGCTTCCCTGGTGGTGCAGTGGTTGAGAGTCTGCCTGCCAATGCAGGGCACACGGGTTCGAGCCCCGGTCTGGGAAGATCCCACATGCCGCGGAGCAACTGGGCCCGTGAGCCACAACCACTGAGCCTGCGCGCATGGAGCCTGTGCTCGGCAACAAGAGAGGCCGCGATAGTGAGAGACCCACGCACCGCGATGAAGAGTGGCCCCCGCTCGCCGCAACTACAGAAAGCCCTCGCGCACAAACGAAGATCCAACACAGCCAAAAATAAATAAATAAATAAATAAATAAATAAATAAATAAATAAATAAATAAATATTAAAAAAAAAAGTCACAGGCTGGCAATCCTGCACTCCAACAATATTTACCATAGCCAACACTTGGAAGCAATGAAAATGTCCATCAACTGAGGAATGCACAAAGTAGAAGTGGTCCAAGTACTCAGTGGAAAATTATTCCAATAAAAAATAAAAATTAAATTTAAAAATCCAACAAAAGTAAAGAGACATTAGCTTGTGTGGGTTTCTCCGGGCACACTCCACTCTAATTTATAACCGAGTAACACCACAGGCCGCAAGGGCATTTCCCTAGTTACCAGGGTGGGGAACATAGAAAGGCTGCCACCCTCTGGCAGTTACCTGCAAAAACAGCTTTAAGGCCTGTGCTAATAGTCATTTCATAGGAAGAATTAATGCAGGAGTGTAAATGAAACATGCCCTCAATATGTCTTGAGGGAGGTAATGGCCAAAACATTTCAAAATGTGACACATACTTTAAGAGAACACTTTGAAGAACTAAGGGGTAATCACAGCTTGAAAAATAAAAAGGATATGCCTTAAAGCTCAGTTTCAACGGATTATGAGGCACATGCGAATTCAACCAAAAAGAGGTATCAGCTCACACTTGTCAGAAAAACCATCAGCAAGAAAACTACAAACAATAAATGCTGAAGCTGTTGTGGAGAAATGCATACCCTCAACTTCAAGGGGGACGTAACTTGGAAAGGGCCACAAATGAGAACAGAATGGAGGTGCCTTAAAAAGGTAAACATTGAGCTACCATATGATCCAGCAGGCCCACTCCTCGACCTATAATCTAAGAAGAGAGAATTGGAAAGACACTGGCAGGCAAATCTGCATTGCTCAGTATTACAATAGCCAAGATATGGAGGTAACCAAAAAGTCCACCAACAGATGGGTGGACAAAGAAGAACTCCTCCATGTATAGATGGAATATTCGCTAGTGAAAAAAATGAAACAATGCCATTTGCAGCACCATAGATGAGTCTAGACGTAATCACACCACCTGTAGTAAGTGAGAAAGTAAAAGACACATATCCTATCATATCACTTTTAGGAGTTACATAAAAATTGATACTAATGAAGATATTTCCACAGAGAAAGGCAATCACAGATTCATGAAAAAACTTATGGTTCATCAAATAGAAAGGGATGAGGATTGGATAATTTACCATATTGGGGTTAACAGAGATATACAAACCATGTGAAATATATAATCACCAAAGACGTACGGAAGACCAGGAGAAGACTACTCAACATTGTGTCATAACCTATATGGGAAAAGGATGCGAGGAAGAATAGATACACGTATATGTGTGAAAGAACCACATTTGCCCACCTAGAACAAACAAACCATTGTAATCAAATTTGCTTGGATAAAAAATAAAAAGTAAATTATAAATATGAACAACAAGTAATGAGACATAAACATAAAGGGCTTTTTCCTGGCACATTCCATTCTAATTTACAACCTAGAACACCACTTCCATTAAGGCTCTGTTTCCCCAGTTACCAAATTTGGTAAAGGAGAAATGATGCCACCTTGTGGCCGTTTCCTGCAAGAGCAGCTTTAAACTCACAGCTAAGGGTCACTTAACATTCACAAGGACTCAGGGCTGTAAAGGACACCTGCCCTAAAAAATTGTGCTGAAATAGGGAATGGACAAAAATTTCAAAACAGGCAAATGTTTCCAGAAGAGAGTATGAATATTAACGTTTTACTCACGCTCTTTTAAAAAAAAGGAAAATGGATAAAAGCTCAACCTCAGGGAGTGTTAGACCCATGAAATCTAATCTACAAAAAGTTTCTACTTACACCAGTCGACTGACCATCAGCAAAAAGTCTACAAACAATAAATGCTGACGGGGTTTTAGAGAACTGTGTACCCTCTCCCTGCTGGTGAGACCTAAAGGGGTAACGGCCAATAATGAGAACAGAAAGGAGCTGTGTTTAAAAGTAAAAATGGAGGTACCATTCAATCCAGCAGGCGCACCATTGGACCTCTCACCGGAGAAGACAAGAATCGAGAAGACACAGGCCGCAAAAGCTTCAGTGCAGCCTTATTCAAAATAGCCAAGACAGTGAAGGAATCAAAATGTCCAACAACAGGTGAATAGATAAAGAAGAAGTGGTCCATGTACACAATGGAATATTAACCATGGAAAACAATGAACCATTGTTCTTTGAGGCACCACAAATGAGTCTGGAGATAATCACGAAACATGAGGTAAGTCCGAAAGCAAAAGACCTATATTCTATGATATCACTTACAGGCGTTATCTAATAACTGACACAAATGAACATATTTCCAAAGAGAAAGACACTCACAGATTTAGAAAACAAACTATGCTCATCTAAAAGGAAAGGTGGGGGGAGTGGATAAATTAAGGTTAGTGTTACTATATGTATACAAACACATATTATATACATATCTCAAAAAGACCTACCATATAGAAGGGAGGTGTGCGGAACCCTCTGTAACATTTTACATGGGAAGGGGATCTGTACTTGAATAGACATATATAATGTACAAATGAACCAGATTGTGTACACCTCGGACAAACAATATTCTAAGCTTTACTCCAATTAAAAAAAATTTTAAAACCAAGAAGAAATAATGAGACATAAACTTATGGGGGTTTCTCCATGCACATTCCAATATAATTTACAACCTAGGAACACGACTTCCAGAAAGGCTCTGCTGCCCTAGTACCCAGATTTGGGAATGGAGGAATGCTGCCTGCTTGAGGCCACTTCCCACAACAGCAGCTTTTAACCCATTACTAAAGGTCACTAAATATGCACCACACTTGCAGTTCGGGAAATGAGACCTGCTCTCTAAAAAAATTCTGGGCTGGAAAATCGACCAAAAAATTTAACAGAGGGCAAGCTTCCAAGAAGACAATTTCAAGAATTATATTGTACTCCCAACTGTTTCCTTTTTTTAGCAGAAAAGAAAACGGCAGAGAAAAATGATGAGTTTTATGAATTTTCAAAGACATGAAAACCCAAAGTACAAAAACCTATCAGCTCACACCAGCCAGAAGGGCCATTAGCATAAATGCTGCAAACAATAAATGCTGAAGCGATTGTGGAGAAATGCGTACCCTCGATTCTAAGGGGGACGTGGTAAGAGCCACTAATGAAAACACAAAGAAGGTGCTTTGATAAGGGTAACACGGTGCTACCAGTCAATCAATCACACCCACTGCTGGGCCTATCACCTGAGAAAATGAGAATCAAAAAGTCACAGGCTTGGGGCTTCCCTGGTGGTGCAGTGGTTGAGAGTCTGCCTGCCAATGCAGGGCACACGGGTTCGAGCCCCGGTCTGGGAAGATCCCACATGCCGCGGAGCAACTGGGCCCGTGAGCCACAACCACTGAGCCTGCGCGCATGGAGCCTGTGCTCGGCAACAAGAGAGGCCGCGATAGTGAGAGACCCACGCACCGCGATGAAGAGTGGCCCCCGCTCGCCTCAACTACAGAAAGCCCTCGCGCACAAACGAAGATCCAACACAGCTAAAAATAAATAAATAAATAAATAAATAAATAAATAAATAAATAAATAAATAAATATTAAAAAAAAAGTCACAGGCTGGCAATCCTGCACTCCAACAATATTTACCATAGCCAACACTTGGAAGCAATGAAAATGTCCATCAACTGAGGAATGCACAAAGTAGAAGTGTTCCAAGTACACAGTGGAGGATTACTCCAATAAAAAATAAAAATTAAATTTAAAAATCGAACAAAAGTAAAGACACATCAGCTTGTGTGGGTTTGTCCGGGCACACTCCACTCTAATTTATAACCGAGAAACACCACAGGCCGCCAGGGCATTTCCCTAGTTACCAGGGTGGGGAACATAGAAAGGCTGCCACCCTCTGGCAGTTACCTGCAAAAACAGCTTTAAGGCCTGTGCTAATGGTCATTTCATAGGAAGAAGTAATGCAGGACCGTAAATGAAACATGCCCTCAATATGTCTTGAGGGAGGTAATGGCCAAAACATTTCAAAATGTGACACATACTTTAACAGAACACTTTGAAGAACTAAGGGGTAATCACAGCTTGAAAAATAAAAAGGATATGCCTTAAAGCTCAGTTTCAACGGATTATGAGGCACATGCGAATTCAACCAAAAAGAGGTATCAGCTCACACTTGTCAGAAAAACCATCAGCAAGAAAACTACAAACAATAAATGCTGAAGCTGATGTGGAGAAATGCATACCCTCAACTTCAAGGGGGACGTAACTTGGAAAGGGCCACGAATGAGAACAGAATGGAGGTGCCTTAAAAAGGTAAACATTGAGCTACCATATGATCCAGCAGGCCCACTCCTCGACCTATAATCTAAGAAGAGAGAATTGGAAAGACACAGGCAGGCAAATCTGCATTGCACAGTATTACAATAGCCAAGATATGGAGGTAACCAAAAAGTCCACCAACAGATGGGTGGACAAAGAAGAACTCCTCCATGTATAGATGGAATATTCGCCAGTGAAAAAAATGAAACAATGCCATTTGCAGCACCATAGATGAGTCTAGACGAAATCACACCACCTGTAGTAAGTGAGAAAGTAAAAGACACATATCCTATCATATCACTTTTAGGAGTTACATAAAAATTGATACTAATGAAGATATTTCCACAGAGAAAGGCAATCACAGATTCATTAAAAAACTTATGGTTCACCAAATAGAAAGGGATGAGGATTGGATAATTTACCATATTGGGGTTAACAGAGATATACAAACCATGTGAAATATATAATCACCAAAGACGTACGGAAGACCAGGAGAAGACTACTCAACATTGTGTCATAACCTATATGGGAAAAGGATGCGAGGAAGAATAGATACACGTATATGTGTGAAAGAACCACATTTGCCCACCTAGAACAAACAAACCATTGTAATCAAATTTGCTTGGATAAAAAATAAAAAGTAAATTATAAATATGAACAACAAGTAATGAGACATAAACATAAAGGGCTTTTTCCTGGCACATTCCATTCTAATTTACAACCTAGAACACCACTTCCATTAAGGCTCTGTTTCCCCAGTTACCAAATTTGGTAAAGGAGAAATGATGCCACCTTGTGGCCGTTTCCTGCAAGAGCAGCTTTAAACTCACAGCTAAGGGTCACTTAACATTCACAAGGACTCAGGGCTGTAAAGGACACCTGCCCTAAAAAATTGTGCTGAAGTAGGGAATGGACAAAAATTTCAAAACAGGCAAATGTTTCCAGAAGAGAGTATGAATATTAACGTTTTACTCACGCTCTTTTAAAAAAAAGGAAAATGGATAAAAGCTCAACCTCAGGGAGTGTTAGACCCATGAAATCTAATCTACAAAAAGTTTCAACTTACACCAGTCGACTGACCATCAGCAAAAAGTCTACAAACAATAAATGCTGACGGGGTTTTAGAGAACTGTGTACCCTCTCCCTGCTGGTGAGACCTAAAGGGGTAACGGCCAATAATGAGAACAGAAAGGAGCTGTGTTTAAAAGTAAAAATGGAGGTACCATTCAATCCAGCAGGCGCACCATTGGACCTCTCACCGGAGAAGACAAGAATCGAGAAGACACAGGCCGCAAAAGCTTCAGTGCAGCCTTATTCACAATAGCCAAGACAGTGAAGGAATCAAAATGTCCAACAACAGGTGAATAGATAAAGAAGAAGTGGTCCATGTACACAATGGAATATTAGCCATGGAAAACAATGAACCATTGTTCTTTGAGGCACCACAAATGAGTCTGGAGATAATCACGAAACATGAGGTAAGTCCGAAAGCAAAAGACCTATATTCTATGATATCACTTACAGGCGTTATCTAATAACTGACACAAATGAACATATTTCCAAAGAGAAAGACACTCACAGATTTAGAAAACAAACTATGCTCATCTAAAAGGAAAGGTGGGGGGAGTGGATAAATTAAGGTTAGTGTTACTATATGTATACAAACACATATTATATACATATCTCAAAAAGACCTACCATATAGAAGGGAGGTGTGCGGAACCCTCTGTAACATTTTACATGGGAAGGGGATCTGTACTTGAATAGACATATATAATGTACAAATGAACCAGATTGTGTACACCTCGGACAAACAATATTCTAAGCTTTACTCCAATTAAAGAAATTTTTAAAACCAAGAAGAAATAATGAGACATAAACTTATGGGGGTTTCTCCATGCACATTCCAATATAATTTACAACCTAGGAACACGACTTCCAGAAAGGCTCTGCTGCCCTAGTACCCAGATTTGGGAATGGAGGAATGCTGCCTGCTTGAGGCCACTTCCCACAACAGCAGCTTTTAACCCATTACTAAAGGTCACTAAATATGCACCACACTTGCAGTTCGGGAAATGAGACCTGCTCTCTAAAAAAATTCTGGGCTGGAAAATCGACCAAAAAATTTAACAGAGGGCAAGCTTCCAAGAAGACAATTTCAAGAATTATATTGTACTCCCAACTGTTTCCTTTTTTTAGCAGAAAAGAAAACGGCAGAGAAAAATGATGAGTTTTATGAATTTTCAAAGACATGAAAACCCAAAGTACAAAAACCTATCAGCTCACACCAGCCAGAAGGGCCATTAGCATAAATGCTGCAAACAATAAATGCTGAAGCGATTGTGGAGAAATGCGTACCCTCGATTCTAAGGGGGACGTGGTAAGAGCCACTAATGAAAACACAAAGAAGGTGCTTTGATAAGGGTAACACGGTGCTACCAGTCAATCAATCACACCCACTGCTGGGCCTATCACCTGAGAAAATGAGAATCAAAAAGTCACAGGCTTGGGGCTTCCCTGGTGGTGCAGTGGTTGAGAGTCTGCCTGCCAATGCAGGGCACACGGGTTCGAGCCCCGGTCTGGGAAGATCCCACATGCCGCGGAGCAACTGGGCCCGTGAGCCACAACCACTGAGCCTGCGCGCATGGAGCCTGTGCTCGGCAACAAGAGAGGCCGCGATAGTGAGAGACCCACGCACCGCGATGAAGAGTGGCCCCCGCTCGCCTCAACTACAGAAAGCCCTCGCGCACAAACGAAGATCCAACACAGCTAAAAATAAATAAATAAATAAATAAATAAATAAATAAATATTAAAAAAAAAAGTCACAGGCTGGCAATCCTGCACTCCAACAATATTTACCATAGCCAACACTTGGAAGCAATGAAAATGTCCATCAACTGAGGAATGCACAAAGTAGAAGTGTTCCAAGTACACAGTGGAGGATTACTCCAATAAAAAATAAAAATTAAATTTAAAAATCGAACAAAAGTAAAGACACATCAGCTTGTGTGGGTTTGTCCGGGCACACTCCACTCTAATTTATAACCGAGAAACACCACAGGCCGCCAGGGCATTTCCCTAGTTACCAGGGTGGGGAACATAGAAAGGCTGCCACCCTCTGGCAGTTACCTGCAAAAACAGCTTTAAGGCCTGTGCTAATGGTCATTTCATAGGAAGAAGTAATGCAGGACCGTAAATGAAACATGCCCTCAATATGTCTTGAGGGAGGTAATGGCCAAAACATTTCAAAATGTGACACATACTTTAAGAGAACACTTTGAAGAACTAAGGGGTAATCACAGCTTGAAAAATAAAAAGGATATGCCTTAAAGCTCAGTTTCAACGGATTATGAGGCACATGCGAATTCAACCAAAAAGAGGTATCAGCTCACACTTGTCAGAAAAACCATCAGCAAGAAAACTACAAACAATAAATGCTGAAGCTGATGTGGAGAAATGCATACCCTCAACTTCAAGGGGGACGTAACTTGGAAAGGGCCACGAATGAGAACAGAATGGAGGTGCCTTAAAAAGGTAAACATTGAGCTACCATATGATCCAGCAGGCCCACTCCTCGACCTATAATCTAAGAAGAGAGAATTGGAAAGACACAGGCAGGCAAATCTGCATTGCACAGTATTACAATAGCCAAGATATGGAGGTAACCAAAAAGTCCACCAACAGATGGGTGGACAAAGAAGAACTCCTCCATGTATAGATGGAATATTCGCCAGTGAAAAAAATGAAACAATGCCATTTGCAGCACCATAGATGAGTCTAGACGAAATCACACCACCTGTAGTAAGTGAGAAAGTAAAAGACACATATCCTATCATATCACTTTTAGGAGTTACATAAAAATTGATACTAATGAAGATATTTCCACAGAGAAAGGCAATCACAGATTCATTAAAAAACTTATGGTTCACCAAATAGAAAGGGATGAGTATTGGATAATTTACCATATTGGGGTTAACAGAGATATACAAACCATGTGAAATATATAATCACCAAAGACGTACGGAAGACCAGGAGAAGACTACTCAACATTGTGTCATAACCTATATGGGAAAAGGATGCGAGGAAGAATAGATACACGTATATGTGTGAAAGAACCACATTTGCCCACCTAGAACAAACAAACCATTGTTATCAAATTTGCTTGGATAAAAAATAAAAAGTAAATTATAAATATGAACAACAAGTAATGAGACATAAACATAAAGGGCTTTTTCCTGGCACATTCCATTCTAATTTACAACCTAGAACACCACTTCCATTAAGGCTCTGTTTCCCCAGTTACCAAATTTGGTAAAGGAGAAATGATGCCACCTTGTGGCCGTTTCCTGCAAGAGCAGCTTTAAACTCACAGCTAAGAGTCACTTAACATTCACAAGGACTCAGGGCTGTAAAGGACACCTGCCCTAAAAAATTGTGCTGAAGTAGGGAATGGACAAAAATTTCAAAACAGGCAAATGTTTCCAGAAGAGAGTATGAATATTAACGTTTTACTCACGCTCTTTTAAAAAAAAGGAAAATGGATAAAAGCTCAACCTCAGGGAGTGTTAGACCCATGAAATCTAATCTACAAAAAGTTTCAACTTACACCAGTCGACTGACCATCAGCAAAAAGTCTACAAACAATAAATGCTGACGGGGTTTTAGAGAACTGTGTACCCTCTCCCTGCTGGTGAGACCTAAAGGGGTAACGGCCAATAATGAGAACAGAAAGGAGCTGTGTTTAAAAGTAAAAATGGAGGTACCATTCAATCCAGCAGGCGCACCATTGGACCTCTCACCGGAGAAGACAAGAATCGAGAAGACACAGGCCGCAAAAGCTTCAGTGCAGCCTTATTCACAATAGCCAAGACAGTGAAGGAATCAAAATGTCCAACAACAGGTGAATAGATAAAGAAGAAGTGGTCCATGTACACAATGGAATATTAGCCATGGAAAACAATGAACCATTGTTCTTTGAGGCACCACAAATGAGTCTGGAGATAATCACGAAACATGAGGTAAGTCCGAAAGCAAAAGACCTATATTCTATGATATCACTTACAGGCGTTATCTAATAACTGACACAAATGAACATATTTCCAAAGAGAAAGACACTCACAGATTTAGAAAACAAACTATGCTCATCTAAAAGGAAAGGTGGGGGGAGTGGATAAATTAAGGTTAGTGTTACTATATGTATACAAACACATATTATATACATATCTCAAAAAGACCTACCATATAGAAGGGAGGTGTGCGGAACCCTCTGTAACATTTTACATGGGAAGGGGATCTGTACTTGAATAGACATATATAATGTACAAATGAACCAGATTGTGTACACCTCGGACAAACAATATTCTAAGCTTTACTCCAATTAAAGAAATTTTTAAAACCAAGAAGAAATAATGAGACATAAACTTATGGGGGTTTCTCCATGCACATTCCAATATAATTTACAACCTAGGAACACGACTTCCAGAAAGGCTCTGCTGCCCTAGTACCCAGATTTGGGAATGGAGGAATGCTGCCTGCTTGAGGCCACTTCCCACAACAGCAGCTTTTAACCCATTACTAAAGGTCACTAAATATGCACCACACTTGCAGTTCGGGAAATGAGACCTGCTCTCTAAAAAAATTCTGGGCTGGAAAATCGACCAAAAAATTTAACAGAGGGCAAGCTTCCAAGAAGACAATTTCAAGAATTATATTGTACTCCCAACTGTTTCCTTTTTTTAGCAGAAAAGAAAACGGCAGAGAAAAATGATGAGTTTTATGAATTTTCAAAGACATGAAAACCCAAAGTACAAAAACCTATCAGCTCACACCAGCCAGAAGGGCCATTAGCATAAATGCTGCAAACAATAAATGCTGAAGCGATTGTGGAGAAATGCGTACCCTCGATTCTAAGGGGGACGTGGTAAGAGCCACTAATGAAAACACAAAGAAGGTGCTTTGATAAGGGTAACACGGTGCTACCAGTCAATCAATCACACCCACTGCTGGGCCTATCACCTGAGAAAATGAGAATCAAAAAGTCACAGGCTTGGGGCTTCCCTGGTGGTGCAGTGGTTGAGAGTCTGCCTGCCAATGCAGGGCACACGGGTTCGAGCCCCGGTCTGGGAAGATCCCACATGCCGCGGAGCAACTGGGCCCGTGAGCCACAACCACTGAGCCTGCGCGCATGGAGCCTGTGCTCGGCAACAAGAGAGGCCGCGATAGTGAGAGACCCACGCACCGCGATGAAGAGTGGCCCCCGCTCGCCTCAACTACAGAAAGCCCTCGCGCACAAACGAAGATCCAACACAGCTAAAAATAAATAAATAAATAAATAAATAAATAAATAAATAAATAAATATTAAAAAAAAAAGTCACAGGCTGGCAATCCTGCACTCCAACAATATTTACCATAGCCAACACTTGGAAGCAATGAAAATGTCCATCAACTGAGGAATGCACAAAGTAGAAGTGTTCCAAGTACACAGTGGAGGATTACTCCAATAAAAAATAAAAATTAAATTTAAAAATCGAACAAAAGTAAAGACACATCAGCTTGTGTGGGTTTGTCCGGGCACACTCCACTCTAATTTATAACCGAGAAACACCACAGGCCGCCAGGGCATTTCCCTAGTTACCAGGGTGGGGAACATAGAAAGGCTGCCACCCTCTGGCAGTTACCTGCAAAAACAGCTTTAAGGCCTGTGCTAATGGTCATTTCATAGGAAGAAGTAATGCAGGACCGTAAATGAAACATGCCCTCAATATGTCTTGAGGGAGGTAATGGCCAAAACATTTCAAAATGTGACACATACTTTAAGAGAACACTTTGAAGAACTAAGGGGTAATCACAGCTTGAAAAATAAAAAGGATATGCCTTAAAGCTCAGTTTCAACGGATTATGAGGCACATGCGAATTCAACCAAAAAGAGGTATCAGCTCACACTTGTCAGAAAAACCATCAGCAAGAAAACTACAAACAATAAATGCTGAAGCTGATGTGGAGAAATGCATACCCTCAACTTCAAGGGGGACGTAACTTGGAAAGGGCCACGAATGAGAACAGAATGGAGGTGCCTTAAAAAGGTAAACATTGAGCTACCATATGATCCAGCAGGCCCACTCCTCGACCTATAATCTAAGAAGAGAGAATTGGAAAGACACAGGCAGGCAAATCTGCATTGCACAGTATTACAATAGCCAAGATATGGAGGTAACCAAAAAGTCCACCAACAGATGGGTGGACAAAGAAGAACTCCTCCATGTATAGATGGAATATTCGCCAGTGAAAAAAATGAAACAATGCCATTTGCAGCACCATAGATGAGTCTAGACGAAATCACACCACCTGTAGTAAGTGAGAAAGTAAAAGACACATATCCTATCATATCACTTTTAGGAGTTACATAAAAATTGATACCAATGAAGATATTTCCACAGAGAAAGGCAATCACAGATTCATTAAAAAACTTATGGTTCACCAAATAGAAAGGGATGAGTATTGGATAATTTACCATATTGGGGTTAACAGAGATATACAAACCATGTGAAATATATAATCACCAAAGACGTACGGAAGACCAGGAGAAGACTACTCAACATTGTGTCATAACCTATATGGGAAAAGGATGCGAGGAAGAATAGATACACGTATATGTGTGAAAGAACCACATTTGCCCACCTAGAACAAACAAACCATTGTTATCAAATTTGCTTGGATAAAAAATAAAAAGTAAATTATAAATATGAACAACAAGTAATGAGACATAAACATAAAGGGCTTTTTCCTGGCACATTCCATTCTAATTTACAACCTAGAACACCACTTCCATTAAGGCTCTGTTTCCCCAGTTACCAAATTTGGTAAAGGAGAAATGATGCCACCTTGTGGCCGTTTCCTGCAAGAGCAGCTTTAAACTCACAGCTAAGAGTCACTTAACATTCACAAGGACTCAGGGCTGTAAAGGACACCTGCCCTAAAAAATTGTGCTGAAGTAGGGAATGGACAAAAATTTCAAAACAGGCAAATGTTTCCAGAAGAGAGTATGAATATTAACGTTTTACTCACGCTCTTTTAAAAAAAAGGAAAATGGATAAAAGCTCAACCTCAGGGAGTGTTAGACCCATGAAATCTAATCTACAAAAAGTTTCAACTTACACCAGTCGACTGACCATCAGCAAAAAGTCTACAAACAATAAATGCTGACGGGGTTTTAGAGAACTGTGTACCCTCTCCCTGCTGGTGAGACCTAAAGGGGTAACGGCCAATAATGAGAACAGAAAGGAGCTGTGTTTAAAAGTAAAAATGGAGGTACCATTCAATCCAGCAGGCGCACCATTGGACCTCTCACCGGAGAAGACAAGAATCGAGAAGACACAGGCCGCAAAAGCTTCAGTGCAGCCTTATTCACAATAGCCAAGACAGTGAAGGAATCAAAATGTCCAACAACAGGTGAATAGATAAAGAAGAAGTGGTCCATGTACACAATGGAATATTAGCCATGGAAAACAATGAACCATTGTTCTTTGAGGCACCACAAATGAGTCTGGAGATAATCACGAAACATGAGGTAAGTCCGAAAGCAAAAGACCTATATTCTATGATATCACTTACAGGCGTTATCTAATAACTGACACAAATGAACATATTTCCAAAGAGAAAGACACTCACAGATTTAGAAAACAAACTATGCTCATCTAAAAGGAAAGGTGGGGGGAGTGGATAAATTAAGGTTAGTGTTACTATATGTATACAAACACATATTATATACATATCTCAAAAAGACCTACCATATAGAAGGGAGGTGTGCGGAACCCTCTGTAACATTTTACATGGGAAGGGGATCTGTACTTGAATAGACATATATAATGTACAAATGAACCAGATTGTGTACACCTCGGACAAACAATATTCTAAGCTTTACTCCAATTAAAGAAATTTTTAAAACCAAGAAGAAATAATGAGACATAAACTTATGGGGGTTTCTCCATGCACATTCCAATATAATTTACAACCTAGGAACACGACTTCCAGAAAGGCTCTGCTGCCCTAGTACCCAGATTTGGGAATGGAGGAATGCTGCCTGCTTGAGGCCACTTCCCACAACAGCAGCTTTTAACCCATTACTAAAGGTCACTAAATATGCACCACACTTGCAGTTCGGGAAATGAGACCTGCTCTCTAAAAAAATTCTGGGCTGGAAAATCGACCAAAAAATTTAACAGAGGGCAAGCTTCCAAGAAGACAATTTCAAGAATTATATTGTACTCCCAACTGTTTCCTTTTTTTAGCAGAAAAGAAAACGGCAGAGAAAAATGATGAGTTTTATGAATTTTCAAAGACATGAAAACCCAAAGTACAAAAACCTATCAGCTCACACCAGCCAGAAGGGCCATTAGCATAAATGCTGCAAACAATAAATGCTGAAGCGATTGTGGAGAAATGCGTACCCTCGATTCTAAGGGGGACGTGGTAAGAGCCACTAATGAAAACACAAAGAAGGTGCTTTGATAAGGGTAACACGGTGCTACCAGTCAATCAATCACACCCACTGCTGGGCCTATCACCTGAGAAAATGAGAATCAAAAAGTCACAGGCTTGGGGCTTCCCTGGTGGTGCAGTGGTTGAGAGTCTGCCTGCCAATGCAGGGCACACGGGTTCGAGCCCCGGTCTGGGAAGATCCCACATGCCGCGGAGCAACTGGGCCCGTGAGCCACAACCACTGAGCCTGCGCGCATGGAGCCTGTGCTCGGCAACAAGAGAGGCCGCGATAGTGAGAGACCCACGCACCGCGATGAAGAGTGGCCCCCGCTCGCCTCAACTACAGAAAGCCCTCGCGCACAAACGAAGATCCAACACAGCTAAAAATAAATAAATAAATAAATAAATAAATAAATAAATAAATAAATATTAAAAAAAAAAGTCACAGGCTGGCAATCCTGCACTCCAACAATATTTACCATAGCCAACACTTGGAAGCAATGAAAATGTCCATCAACTGAGGAATGCACAAAGTAGAAGTGTTCCAAGTACACAGTGGAGGATTACTCCAATAAAAAATAAAAATTAAATTTAAAAATCGAACAAAAGTAAAGACACATCAGCTTGTGTGGGTTTGTCCGGGCACACTCCACTCTAATTTATAACCGAGAAACACCACAGGCCGCCAGGGCATTTCCCTAGTTACCAGGGTGGGGAACATAGAAAGGCTGCCACCCTCTGGCAGTTACCTGCAAAAACAGCTTTAAGGCCTGTGCTAATGGTCATTTCATAGGAAGAAGTAATGCAGGACCGTAAATGAAACATGCCCTCAATATGTCTTGAGGGAGGTAATGGCCAAAACATTTCAAAATGTGACACATACTTTAAGAGAACACTTTGAAGAACTAAGGGGTAATCACAGCTTGAAAAATAAAAAGGATATGCCTTAAAGCTCAGTTTCAACGGATTATGAGGCACATGCGAATTCAACCAAAAAGAGGTATCAGCTCACACTTGTCAGAAAAACCATCAGCAAGAAAACTACAAACAATAAATGCTGAAGCTGATGTGGAGAAATGCATACCCTCAACTTCAAGGGGGACGTAACTTGGAAAGGGCCACGAATGAGAACAGAATGGAGGTGCCTTAAAAAGGTAAACATTGAGCTACCATATGATCCAGCAGGCCCACTCCTCGACCTATAATCTAAGAAGAGAGAATTGGAAAGACACAGGCAGGCAAATCTGCATTGCACAGTATTACAATAGCCAAGATATGGAGGTAACCAAAAAGTCCACCAACAGATGGGTGGACAAAGAAGAACTCCTCCATGTATAGATGGAATATTCGCCAGTGAAAAAAATGAAACAATGCCATTTGCAGCACCATAGATGAGTCTAGACGAAATCACACCACCTGTAGTAAGTGAGAAAGTAAAAGACACATATCCTATCATATCACTTTTAGGAGTTACATAAAAATTGATACCAATGAAGATATTTCCACAGAGAAAGGCAATCACAGATTCATTAAAAAACTTATGGTTCACCAAATAGAAAGGGATGAGTATTGGATAATTTACCATATTGGGGTTAACAGAGATATACAAACCATGTGAAATATATAATCACCAAAGACGTACGGAAGACCAGGAGAAGACTACTCAACATTGTGTCATAACCTATATGGGAAAAGGATGCGAGGAAGAATAGATACACGTATATGTGTGAAAGAACCACATTTGCCCACCTAGAACAAACAAACCATTGTTATCAAATTTGCTTGGATAAAAAATAAAAAGTAAATTATAAATATGAACAACAAGTAATGAGACATAAACATAAAGGGCTTTTTCCTGGCACATTCCATTCTAATTTACAACCTAGAACACCACTTCCATTAAGGCTCTGTTTCCCCAGTTACCAAATTTGGTAAAGGAGAAATGATGCCACCTTGTGGCCGTTTCCTGCAAGAGCAGCTTTAAACTCACAGCTAAGAGTCACTTAACATTCACAAGGACTCAGGGCTGTAAAGGACACCTGCCCTAAAAAATTGTGCTGAAGTAGGGAATGGACAAAAATTTCAAAACAGGCAAATGTTTCCAGAAGAGAGTATGAATATTAACGTTTTACTCACGCTCTTTTAAAAAAAAGGAAAATGGATAAAAGCTCAACCTCAGGGAGTGTTAGACCCATGAAATCTAATCTACAAAAAGTTTCAACTTACACCAGTCGACTGACCATCAGCAAAAAGTCTACAAACAATAAATGCTGACGGGGTTTTAGAGAACTGTGTACCCTCTCCCTGCTGGTGAGACCTAAAGGGGTAACGGCCAATAATGAGAACAGAAAGGAGCTGTGTTTAAAAGTAAAAATGGAGGTACCATTCAATCCAGAAGGCGCACCATTGGACCTCTCACCGGAGAAGACAAGAATCGAGAAGACACAGGCCGCAAAAGCTTCAGTGCAGCCTTATTCACAATAGCCAAGACAGTGAAGGAATCAAAATGTCCAACAACAGGTGAATAGATAAAGAAGAAGTGGTCCATGTACACAATGGAATATTAGCCATGGAAAACAATGAACCATTGTTCTTTGAGGCACCACAAATGAGTCTGGAGATAATCACGAAACATGAGGTAAGTCCGAAAGCAAAAGACCTATATTCTATGATATCACTTACAGGCGTTATCTAATAACTGACACAAATGAACATATTTCCAAAGAGAAAGACACTCACAGATTTAGAAAACAAACTATGCTCATCTAAAAGGAAAGGTGGGGGGAGTGGATAAATTAAGGTTAGTGTTACTATATGTATACAAACACATATTATATACATATCTCAAAAAGACCTACCATATAGAAGGGAGGTGTGCGGAACCCTCTGTAACATTTTACATGGGAAGGGGATCTGTACTTGAATAGACATATATAATGTACAAATGAACCAGATTGTGTACACCTCGGACAAACAATATTCTAAGCTTTACTCCAATTAAAAAAAATTTTAAAACCAAGAAGAAATAATGAGACATAAACTTATGGGGGTTTCTCCATGCACATTCCAATATAATTTACAACCTAGGAACACGACTTCCAGAAAGGCTCTGCTGCCCTAGTACCCAGATTTGGGAATGGAGGAATGCTGCCTGCTTGAGGCCACTTCCCACAACAGCAGCTTTTAACCCATTACTAAAGGTCACTAAATATGCACCACACTTGCAGTTCGGGAAATGAGACCTGCTCTCTAAAAAAATTCTGGGCTGGAAAATCGACCAAAAAATTTAACAGAGGGCAAGCTTCCAAGAAGACAATTTCAAGAATTATATTGTACTCCCAACTGTTTCCTTTTTTTAGCAGAAAAGAAAACGGCAGAGAAAAATGATGAGTTTTATGAATTTTCAAAGACATGAAAACCCAAAGTACAAAAACCTATCAGCTCACACCAGCCAGAAGGGCCATTAGCATAAATGCTGCAAACAATAAATGCTGAAGCGATTGTGGAGAAATGCGTACCCTCGATTCTAAGGGGGACGTGGTAAGAGCCACTAATGAAAACACAAAGAAGGTGCTTTGATAAGGGTAACACGGTGCTACCAGTCAATCAATCACACCCACTGCTGGGCCTATCACCTGAGAAAATGAGAATCAAAAAGTCACAGGCTTGGGGCTTCCCTGGTGGTGCAGTGGTTGAGAGTCTGCCTGCCAATGCAGGGCACACGGGTTCGAGCCCCGGTCTGGGAAGATCCCACATGCCGCGGAGCAACTGGGCCCGTGAGCCACAACCACTGAGCCTGCGCGCATGGAGCCTGTGCTCGGCAACAAGAGAGGCCGCGATAGTGAGAGACCCACGCACCGCGATGAAGAGTGGCCCCCGCTCGCCTCAACTACAGAAAGCCCTCGCGCACAAACGAAGATCCAACACAGCTAAAAATAAATAAATAAATAAATAAATAAATAAATAAATAAATAAATATTAAAAAAAAAAGTCACAGGCTGGCAATCCTGCACTCCAACAATATTTACCATAGCCAACACTTGGAAGCAATGAAAATGTCCATCAACTGAGGAATGCACAAAGTAGAAGTGTTCCAAGTACACAGTGGAGGATTACTCCAATAAAAAATAAAAATTAAATTTAAAAATCGAACAAAAGTAAAGACACATCAGCTTGTGTGGGTTTGTCCGGGCACACTCCACTCTAATTTATAACCGAGAAACACCACAGGCCGCCAGGGCATTTCCCTAGTTACCAGGGTGGGGAACATAGAAAGGCTGCCACCCTCTGGCAGTTACCTGCAAAAACAGCTTTAAGGCCTGTGCTAATGGTCATTTCATAGGAAGAAGTAATGCAGGACCGTAAATGAAACATGCCCTCAATATGTCTTGAGGGAGGTAATGGCCAAAACATTTCAAAATGTGACACATACTTTAACAGAACACTTTGAAGAACTAAGGGGTAATCACAGCTTGAAAAATAAAAAGGATATGCCTTAAAGCTCAGTTTCAACGGATTATGAGGCACATGCGAATTCAACCAAAAAGAGGTATCAGCTCACACTTGTCAGAAAAACCATCAGCAAGAAAACTACAAACAATAAATGCTGAAGCTGATGTGGAGAAATGCATACCCTCAACTTCAAGGGGGACGTAACTTGGAAAGGGCCACGAATGAGAACAGAATGGAGGTGCCTTAAAAAGGTAAACATTGAGCTACCATATGATCCAGCAGGCCCACTCCTCGACCTATAATCTAAGAAGAGAGAATTGGAAAGACACAGGCAGGCAAATCTGCATTGCACAGTATTACAATAGCCAAGATATGGAGGTAACCAAAAAGTCCACCAACAGATGGGTGGACAAAGAAGAACTCCTCCATGTATAGATGGAATATTCGCCAGTGAAAAAAATGAAACAATGCCATTTGCAGCACCATAGATGAGTCTAGACGAAATCACACCACCTGTAGTAAGTGAGAAAGTAAAAGACACATATCCTATCATATCACTTTTAGGAGTTACATAAAAATTGATACCAATGAAGATATTTCCACAGAGAAAGGCAATCACAGATTCATTAAAAAACTTATGGTTCACCAAATAGAAAGGGATGAGGATTGGATAATTTACCATATTGGGGTTAACAGAGATATACAAACCATGTGAAATATATAATCACCAAAGACGTACGGAAGACCAGGAGAAGACTACTCAACATTGTGTCATAACCTATATGGGAAAAGGATGCGAGGAAGAATAGATACACGTATATGTGTGAAAGAACCACATTTGCCCACCTAGAACAAACAAACCATTGTAATCAAATTTGCTTGGATAAAAAATAAAAAGTAAATTATAAATATGAACAACAAGTAATGAGACATAAACATAAAGGGCTTTTTCCTGGCACATTCCATTCTAATTTACAACCTAGAACACCACTTCCATTAAGGCTCTGTTTCCCCAGTTACCAAATTTGGTAAAGGAGAAATGATGCCACCTTGTGGCCGTTTCCTGCAAGAGCAGCTTTAAACTCACAGCTAAGGGTCACTTAACATTCACAAGGACTCAGGGCTGTAAAGGACACCTGCCCTAAAAAATTGTGCTGAAGTAGGGAATGGACAAAAATTTCAAAACAGGCAAATGTTTCCAGAAGAGAGTATGAATATTAACGTTTTACTCACGCTCTTTTAAAAAAAAGGAAAATGGATAAAAGCTCAACCGCAGGGAGTGTTAGACCCATGAAATCTAATCTACAAAAAGTTTCAACTTACACCAGTCGACTGACCATCAGCAAAAAGTCTACAAACAATAAATGCTGACGGGGTTTTAGAGAACTGTGTACCCTCTCCCTGCTGGTGAGACCTAAAGGGGTAACGGCCAATAATGAGAAAAGAAAGGAGCTGTGTTTAAAAGTAAAAATGGAGGTACCATTCAATCCAGCAGGCGCACCATTGGACCTCTCACCGGAGAAGACAAGAATCGAGAAGACACAGGCCGCAAAAGCTTCAGTGCAGCCTTATTCACAATAGCCAAGACAGTGAAGGAATCAAAATGTCCAACAACAGGTGAATAGATAAAGAAGAAGTGGTCCATGTACACAATGGAATATTAGCCATGGAAAACAATGAACCATTGTTCTTTGAGGCACCACAAATGAGTCTGGAGATAATCACGAAACATGAGGTAAGTCCGAAAGCAAAAGACCTATATTCTATGATATCACTTACAGGCGTTATCTAATAACTGACACAAATGAACATATTTCCAAAGAGAAAGACACTCACAGATTTAGAAAACAAACTATGCTCATCTAAAAGGAAAGGTGGGGGGAGTGGATAAATTAAGGTTAGTGTTACTATATGTATACAAACACATATTATATACATATCTCAAAAAGACCTACCATATAGAAGGGAGGTGTGCGGAACCCTCTGTAACATTTTACATGGGAAGGGGATCTGTACTTGAATAGACATATATAATGTACAAATGAACCAGATTGTGTACACCTCGGACAAACAATATTCTAAGCTTTACTCCAATTAAAGAAATTTTTAAAACCAAGAAGAAATAATGAGACATAAACTTATGGGGGTTTCTCCATGCACATTCCAATATAATTTACAACCTAGGAACACGACTTCCAGAAAGGCTCTGCTGCCCTAGTACCCAGATTTGGGAATGGAGGAATGCTGCCTGCTTGAGGCCACTTCCCACAACAGCAGCTTTTAACCCATTACTAAAGGTCACTAAATATGCACCACACTTGCAGTTCGGGAAATGAGACCTGCTCTCTAAAAAAATTCTGGGCTGGAAAATCGACCAAAAAATTTAACAGAGGGCAAGCTTCCAAGAAGACAATTTCAAGAATTATATTGTACTCCCAACTGTTTCCTTTTTTTAGCAGAAAAGAAAACGGCAGAGAAAAATGATGAGTTTTATGAATTTTCAAAGACATGAAAACCCAAAGTACAAAAACCTATCAGCTCACACCAGCCAGAAGGGCCATTAGCATAAATGCTGCAAACAATAAATGCTGAAGCGATTGTGGAGAAATGCGTACCCTCGATTCTAAGGGGGACGTGGTAAGAGCCACTAATGAAAACACAAAGAAGGTGCTTTGATAAGGGTAACACGGTGCTACCAGTCAATCAATCACACCCACTGCTGGGCCTATCACCTGAGAAAATGAGAATCAAAAAGTCACAGGCTTGGGGCTTCCCTGGTGGTGCAGTGGTTGAGAGTCTGCCTGCCAATGCAGGGCACACGGGTTCGAGCCCCGGTCTGGGAAGATCCCACATGCCGCGGAGCAACTGGGCCCGTGAGCCACAACCACTGAGCCTGCGCGCATGGAGCCTGTGCTCGGCAACAAGAGAGGCCGCGATAGTGAGAGACCCACGCACCGCGATGAAGAGTGGCCCCCGCTCGCCTCAACTACAGAAAGCCCTCGCGCACAAACGAAGATCCAACACAGCTAAAAATAAATAAATAAATAAATAAATAAATAAATAAATAAATAAATAAATATTAAAAAAAAAAGTCACAGGCTGGCAATCCTGCACTCCAACAATATTTACCATAGCCAACACTTGGAAGCAATGAAAATGTCCATCAACTGAGGAATGCACAAAGTAGAAGTGGTCCAAGTACACAGTGGAGGATTACTCCAATAAAAAATAAAAATTAAATTTAAAAATCGAACAAAAGTAAAGACACATCAGCTTGTGTGGGTTTGTCCGGGCACACTCCACTCTAATTTATAACCGAGAAACACCACAGGCCGCCAGGGCATTTCCCTCTTTACCAGGGTGGGGAACATAGAAAGGCTGCCACCCTCTGGCAGTTACCTGCAAAAACAGCTTTAAGGCCTGTGCTAATGGTCATTTCATAGGAAGAAGTAATGCAGGACCGTAAATGAAACATGCCCTCAATATGTCTTGAGGGAGGTAATGGCCAAAACATTTCAAAATGTGACACATACTTTAACAGAACACTTTGAAGAACTAAGGGGTAATCACAGCTTGAAAAATAAAAAGGATATGCCTTAAAGCTCAGTTTCAACGGATTATGAGGCACATGCGAATTCAACCAAAAAGAGGTATCAGCTCACACTTGTCAGAAAAACCATCAGCAAGAAAACTACAAACAATAAATGCTGAAGCTGATGTGGAGAAATGCATACCCTCAACTTCAAGGGGGACGTAACTTGGAAAGGGCCACGAATGAGAACAGAATGGAGGTGCCTTAAAAAGGTAAACATTGAGCTACCATATGATCCAGCAGGCCCACTCCTCGACCTATAATCTAAGAAGAGAGAATTGGAAAGACACAGGCAGGCAAATCTGCATTGCACAGTATTACAATAGCCAAGATATGGAGGTAACCAAAAAGTCCACCAACAGATGGGTGGACAAAGAAGAACTCCTCCATGTATAGATGGAATATTCGCCAGTGAAAAAAATGAAACAATGCCATTTGCAGCACCATAGATGAGTCTAGACGAAATCACACCACCTGTAGTAAGTGAGAAAGTAAAAGACACATATCCTATCATATCACTTTTAGGAGTTACATAAAAATTGATACCAATGAAGATATTTCCACAGAGAAAGGCAATCACAGATTCATTAAAAAACTTATGGTTCACCAAATAGAAAGGGATGAGGATTGGATAATTTACCATATTGGGGTTAACAGAGATATACAAACCATGTGAAATATATAATCACCAAAGACGTACGGAAGACCAGGAGAAGACTACTCAACATTGTGTCATAACCTACATGGGAAAAGGATGCGAGGAAGAATAGATACACGTATATGTGTGAAAGAACCACATTTGCCCACCTAGAACAAACAAACCATTGTAATCAAATTTGCTTGGATAAAAAATAAAAAGTAAATTATAAATATGAACAACAAGTAATGAGACATAAACATAAAGGGCTTTTTCTTGGCACATTCCATTCTAATTTACAACCTAGAACACCACTTCCATTAAGGCTCTGTTTCCCCAGTTACCAAATTTGGTAAAGGAGAAATGATGCCACCTTGTGGCCGTTTCCTGCAAGAGCAGCTTTAAACTCACAGCTAATGGTCACTTAACATTCACAAGGACTCAGGGCTGTAAAGGACACCTGCCCTAAAAAATTGTGCTGAAGTAGGGAATGGACAAAAAATTCAAAACAGGCAAATGTTTCCAGAAGAGAGTATGAATATTAACGTTTTACTCACGCTCTTTTAAAAAAAAGGAAAATGGATAAAAGCTCAACCTCAGGGAGTGTTAGACCCATGAAATCTAATCTACAAAAAGTTTCAACTTACACCAGTCGACTGACCATCAGCAAAAAGTCTACAAACAATAAATGCTGACGGGGTTTTAGAGAACTGTGTACCCTCTACCTGCTGGTGAGACGTAAAGGGGTAACGGCCAATAATGAGAACAGAAAGGAGCTGTGTTTAAAAGTAAAAATGGAGGTACCATTCAATCCAGCAGGCGCACCATTGGACCTCTCACCGGAGAAGACAAGAATCGAGAAGACACAGGCCGCAAAAGCTTCAGTGCAGCCTTATTCACAATAGCCAAGACAGTGAAGGAATCAAAATGTCCAACAACAGGTGAATAGATAAAGAAGAAGTGGTCCATGTACACAATGGAATATTAGCCATGGAAAACAATGAACCATTGTTCTTTGAGGCACCACAAATGAGTCTGGAGATAATCACGAAACATGAGGTAAGTCCGAAAGCAAAAGACCTATATTCTATGATATCACTTACAGGCGTTATCTAATAACTGACACAAATGAACATATTTCCAAAGAGAAAGACACTCACAGATTTAGAAAACAAACTATGCTCATCTAAAAGGAAAGGTGGGGGGAGTGGATAAATTAAGGTTAGTGTTACTATATGTATACAAACACATATTATATACATATCTCAAAAAGACCTACCATATAGAAGGGAGGTGTGCGGAACCCTCTGTAACATTTTACATGGGAAGGGGATCTGTACTTGAATAGACATATATAATGTAAAAATGAACCAGATTGTGTACACCTCGGACAAACAATATTCTAAGCTTTACTCCAATTAAAAAAATTTTTAAAACCAAGAAGAAATAATGAGACATAAACTTATGGGGGTTTCTCCATGCACATTCCAATATAATTTACAACCTAGGAACACGACTTCCAGAAAGGCTCTGCTGCCCTAGTACCCAGATTTGGGAATGGAGGAATGCTGCCTGCTTGAGGCCACTTCCCACAACAGCAGCTTTTAACCCATTACTAAAGGTCACTAAATATGCACCACACTTGCAGTTCGGGAAATGAGACCTGCTCTCTAAAAAAATTCTGGGCTGGAAAATCGACCAAAAAATTTAACAGAGGGCAAGCTTCCAAGAAGACAATTTCAAGAATTATATTGTACTCCCAACTGTTTCCTTTTTTTAGCAGAAAAGAAAACGGCAGAGAAAAATGATGAGTTTTATGAATTTTCAAAGACATGCAAACCCAAAGTACAAAAACCTATCAGCTCACACCAGCCAGAAGGGCCATTAGCATAAATGCTGCAAACAATAAATGCTGAAGCGATTGTGGAGAAATGCGTACCCTCGATTCTAAGGGGGACGTGGTAAGAGCCACTAATGAAAACACAAAGAAGGTGCTTTGATAAGGGTAACACGGTGCTACCAGTCAATCAATCACACCCACTGCTGGGCCTATCACCTGAGAAAATGAGAATCAAAAAGTCACAGGCTTGGGGCTTCCCTGGTGGTGCAGTGGTTGAGAGTCTGCCTGCCAATGCAGGGCACACGGGTTCGAGCCCCGGTCTGGGAAGATCCCACATGCCGCGGAGCAACTGGGCCCGTGAGCCACAACCACTGAGCCTGCGCGCATGGAGCCTGTGCTCCGCAACAAGAGAGGCCGCGATAGTGATAGACCCACGCACCGCGATGAAGAGTGGCCCCCGCTCGCCTCAACTACAGAAAGCCCTCGCGCACAAACGAAGATCCAACACAGCCAAAAATAAATAAATAAATAAATAAATAAATAAATAAATAAATAAATAAATAAATATTAAAAAAAAAAAGTCACAGGCTGGCAATCCTGCACTCCAACAATACTGACCATAGCCAACACTTGGAAGCAATGAAAATGTCTATCAACCGAGGAATGCACAAAGTAGATGTGGTCCACGTACACAGTGGAAAATTACTCCAATAAAAAATAAAAATTAAATTTAAAAATCCAACAAAAGTAAAGAGACATCAGCTTGTGTGGGTGTGTCCGGACACACTCCACTCTAATTTATAACCGAGAAACACCACAGGCCGCAAGGGCATTTCCCTAGTTACCAGGGTGGGGAACATAGAAAGGCTGCGACCCTCTGGCAGTTACCTGCAAAAACAGCTTTAAGGCCTGTGCTAATGGTCATTTCATAGGAAGGAGTAATGCAGGACTGTAAATGAAACATGCCCTCAATATGTCTTGAGGGAGGTAATGGCCAAAACATTTCAAAATGTGACACATACTTTAAGAGAACACTTTGAAGAACTAAGGGGTAATCACAGCTTGAAAAATAAAAAGGATATGCCTTAAAGCTCAGTTTCAACGGATTATGAGGCACATGAGAATTCAACCAAAAAGAGGTATCAGCTCACACTTGTCAGAAAAACCATCAGCAAGAAAACTACAAACAATAAATGCTGAAGCTGTTGTGGAGAAATGCATACCCTCAACTTCAAGGGGGACGTAACTTGGAAAGGGCCACAAATGAGAACAGAATGGAGGTGCCTTAAAAAGGTAAACATTGAGCTACCATATGATCCAGCAGGCCCACTCCTCGACCTATAATCTAAGAAGAGAGAATTGGAAAGACACAGGCAGGCAAATCTGCATTGCACAGTATTACAATAGCCAAGATATGGAGGTAACCAAAAAGTCCACCAACAGATGGGTGGACAAAGAAGAACTCCTCCATGTATAGATGGAATATTCGCTAGTGAAAAAAATGGAACAATGCCATTTGCAGCACCATAGATGAGTCTAGACGTAATCACACCACCTGTAGTAAGTGAGAAAGTAAAAGACACATATCCTATCATATCACTTTTAGGAGTTACATAAAAATTGATACTAATGAAGATATTTCCACAGAGAAAGGCAATCACAGATTCATTAAAAAACTTATGGTTCATCAAATAGAAAGGGATGAGGATTGGATAATTTACCATATTGGGGTTAACAGAGATATACAAACCATGTGAAATATATAATCACCAAAGACGTACGGAAGACCAGGAGAAGACTACTCAACATTGTGTCATAACCTATATGGGAAAAGGATGCGAGGAAGAATAGATACACGTATATGTGTGAAAGAACCACATTTGCACACCTAGAACAAACAAACCATTGTAATCAAATTTGCTTGGATAAAAAATAAAAAGTAAATTATAAATATGAACAACAAGTAATGAGACATAAACATAAAGGGCTTTTTCCTGGCACATTCCATTCTAATTTACAACCTAGAACACCACTTCCATTAAGGCTCTGTTTCCCCAGTTACCAAATTTGGTAAAGGAGAAATGATGCCACCTTGTGGCCGTTTCCTGCAAGAGCAGCTTTAAACTCACAGCTAATGGTCACTTAACATGCACAAGGACTCAGGGCTGTAAAGGACACCTGCCCTAAAAAATTGTGCTGAAGTAGGGAATGGACAAAAATTTCAAAACAGGCAAATGTTTCCAGAAGAGAGTATGAATATTAACGTTTTACTCACGCTCTTTTAAAACAAAGGAAAATGGATAAAAGCTCAACCTCAGGGAGTGTTAGACCCATGCAATCTAATCTACAAAAAGTTTCAACTTACACCAGTCGACTGACCATCAGCAAAAAGTCTACAAACAATAAATGCTGACGGGGTTTTAGAGAACTGTGTACCCTCTACCTGCTGGTGAGACGTAAAGGGGTAACGGCCAATAATGAGAACAGAAAGGAGCTGTGTTTAAAAGTAAAAATGGAGGTACCATTCAATCCAGCAGGCGCACCATTGGACCTCTCACCGGAGAAGACAAGAATCGAGAAGACACAAGCCGCAAAAGCTTCAGTGCAGCCTTATTCACAATAGCCAAGACAGTGAAGGAATCAAAATGTCCAACAACAGGTGAATGGATAAAGAAGAAGTGGTCCATGTACACAATGGAATATTAGCCATGGAAAACAATGAACCATTGTTCTTTGAGGCACCACAAATGAGTCTGGAGATAATCACGAAACATGAGGTAAGTCCGAAAGCAAAAGACCTATATTCTATGATATCACTTATAGGCGTTATCTAATAACTGACACAAATGAATATATTTCCACAGAGAAAGACACTCACAAACGTAGAAAACAAACTATGCTCATCTAAAAGGAAAGGTGGGGGGAGTGGATAAATTAAGGTTAGTGTTACTATATGTATACAAACATATATTATATACATATCTCAAAAAGACCGACCATATAGAAGGGAGGTGTGCGGAACGCTCTGTAACATTTTACATGGGAAGGGGATCTGTACTTGAATAGACATATATAATGTATAAATGAACCAGGTTGTGTACACCTCGGACAAACAATATTCTAAGCTTTACCCCAATTAAAATAATTTTTAAAACCAAGAAGAAATAATGAGACATAAACGTATGGTGGTTTCTCCATGCACATTCCAATATAATTTACAACCTAGGAACACGACTTCCAGCAAGGCTCTGCTGTCCTAGTACCCAGGTTCGGGAATGGAGGAATGCTTCCTGCTTGAGGCCAATTCCCACAACAGCAACTTTTAACCCATTGCTAAAGGTCACTAAATATTCAACAAACTTGCAGTTCGGTAAATGACACCTGCTCTCTAAAAAATTTCTGGGCTGGAAAATCGACCAAAAAATTTAACAGAGGGCGAGCTTCCAAGAAGACAATTTCAAGAGTTATATTGTACTCCCGACTGTTTCCTTTTTTTAACAGAAAAGAAAACGGTGGAGAAAAATGATGAGTTTTATGAATTTTCAAAGACATGCAAACCCAAAGTACAAAAACCTATCAGCTCACACCAGCCAGAAGGGCCATTAGCATTAATGCTGCAAACAATAAATGCTGAAGCGATTGTGGAGAAATGCGTACCCTCGATTCTAAGGGGGACGTGGTAAGAGCCACTAATGAAAACACAAAGAAGGTGCTTTGATAAGGGTAACACGGTGCTACCAGTCAATCAATCACACCCACTGCTGGGCCTATCACCTGAGAAAATGAGAATCAAAAAGTCACAGGCTTGGGGCTTCCCTGGTGGTGCAGTGGTTGAGAGTCTGCCTGCCAATGCAGGGCACACGGGTTCGAGCCCCGGTCTGGGAAGATCCCACATGCCGCGGAGGAACTGGGCCCGTGAGCCACAACCACTGAGCCTGCGCGCCGAGAGCCTGTGCTCCGCAAAAAGAGAGGCCGCGATAGTGAGAGACCCACGCACCGCGATGAAGAGTGGCCCCCGCTCGCCGCAACTACAGAAAGCCCTCGCACACAAACGAAGATCCAACACAGCCAAAAATAAATAAATAAATAAATAAATAAATATTAAAAAAAAAAAGTCACAGGCTGGCAATCCTGCACTCCAACAATACTGACCATAGCCAACACTTGGAAGCAATGAAAATGTCTATCAACCGAGGAATGCACAAAGTAGATGTGGTCCACGTACACAGTGGAAAATTACTCCAATAAAAAATAAAAATTAAATTTAAAAATCCAACAAAAGTAAAGAGACATCAGCTTGTGTGGGTTTGTCCGGACACACTCCACTCTAATTTATAACCGAGAAACACCACAGGCCGCAAGGGCATTTCCCTAGTTACCAGGGTGGGGAACATAGAAAGGCTGCGACCCTCTGGCAGTTACCTGCAAAAACAGCTTTAAGGCCTGTGCTAATGGTCATTTCATAGGAAGGAGTAATGCAGGACTGTAAATGAAACATGCCCTCAATATGTCTTGAGGGAGGTAATGGCCAAAACATTTCAAAATGTGACACATACTTTAAGAGAACACTTTGAAGAACTAAGGGGTAATCACAGCTTGAAAAATAAAAAGGATATGCCTTAAAGCTCAGTTTCAACGGATTATGAGGCACATGAGAATTCAACCAAAAAGAGGTATCAGCTCACACTTGTCAGAAAAACCATCAGCAAGAAAACTACAAACAATAAATGCTGAAGCTGTTGTGGAGAAATGCATACCCTCAACTTCAAGGGGGACGTAACTTGGAAAGGGCCACAAATGAGAACAGAATGGAGGTGCCTTAAAAAGGTAAACATTGAGCTACCATATGATCCAGCAGGCCCACTCCTCGACCTATAATCTAAGAAGAGAGAATTGGAAAGACACAGGCAGGCAAATCTGCATTGCACAGTATTACAATAGCCAAGATATGGAGGTAACCAAAAAGTCCACCAACAGATGGGTGGACAAAGAAGAACTCCTCCATGTATAGATGGAATATTCGCTAGTGAAAAAAATGAAACAATGCCATTTGCAGCACCATAGATGAGTCTAGACGTAATCACACCACCTGTAGTAAGTGAGAAAGTAAAAGACACATATCCTATCATATCACTTTTAGGAGTTACATAAAAATTGATACTAATGAAGATATTTCCACAGAGAAAGGCAATCACAGATTCATTAAAAAACTTATGGTTCATCAAATAGAAAGGGATGAGGATTGGATAATTTACCATATTGGGGTTAACAGAGATATACAAACCATGTGAAATATATAATCACCAAAGACGTACGGAAGACCAGGAGAAGACTACTCAACATTGTGTCATAACCTATATGGGAAAAGGATGCGAGGAAGAATAGATACACGTATATGTGTGAAACAACCACATTTGCACGCCTAGAACAAACAAACCATTGTAATCAAATTTGCTTGGATAAAAAAATAAAAAGTAAATTATAAATAAGAACAAGAAGTAATGAGACATAAATATAAAGGGTTTTTCCTGGCACATTCCATTCTAATTTACAACCTAGAACACCACTTCCAGTAAGGCTCTGTTTCCCCAGTTACCAAATTTGGTAAAGGAGAAATGATGCCACCTTGTGGCCGATTCCTGCAAGAGCAGCTTTAAACTCACAGCTAATGGTCACTTAACATGCACAAGGACTCAGGGCTGTAAAGGACACCTGCCCTAAAAAATAGTGCTGAAGTAGGGAATGGACAAAAAATTCAAAGCAGGCAAATGTTTCCAGAAGAGAGTATGAATATTAACGTTTTACTCACGCTCTTTTAAAACAAAGGAAAATGGATAAAAGCTCAACCTCAGGGAGTGTTAGACCCGTGCAATCTAATCTACAAAAAGTTTCAACTTACACCAGTCGACTGACCATCAGCAAAAAGTCTACAAACAATAAATGCTGACGGGGTTTTAGAGAACTGAGTACCCTCTACCTGCTGGTGAGACGTAAAGGGGTAACGGCCAATAATGAGAACAGAAAGGAGCTGTGTTTAAAAGTAAAAATGGAGGTACCATTCAATCCAGCAGGCGCACCATTGGACCTATCACCGGAGAAGACAAGAAACGAGAAGACACAGGCCGCAAAAGCTTCAGTGCAGCCTTATTCACAATAGCCAAGACAGTGAAGGAATCAAAATGTCCAACAACAGGTGAATGGATAAAGAAGAAGTGGTCCATGTACACAATGGAATATTAGCCATGGAAAACAATGAACCATTGTTCTTTGAGGCACCACAAATGAGTCTGGAGATAATCACGAAACATGAGGTAAGTCCGAAAGCAAAAGACCTATATTCTATGATATCACTTATAGGCGTTATCTAATAACTGACACAAATGAATATATTTCCACAGAGAAAGACACTCACAGACTTAGAAAACAAACTATGCTCATCTGAAAGGAAAGGTGGGGGGAGTGGATAAATTAAGGTTAGTGTTACTATATGTATACAAACACATATTATATACATATCTCAAAAAGACCGACCATATAGAAGGGAGGTGTGCGGAACGCTCTGTAACATTTTACATGGGAAGGGGATCTGTACTTGAATAGACATATATAATGTATAAATGAACCAGGTTGTGTACACCTCGGACAAACAATATTCTAAGCTTTACCCCAATTAAAATAATTTTTAAAACCAAGAAGAAATAATGAGACATAAACGTATGGTGGTTTCTCCATGCACATTCCAATATAATTTACAACCTAGGAACACGACTTCCAGCAAGGCTCTGCTGTCCTAGTACCCAGGTTCGGGAATGGAGGAATGCTGCCTGCTTGAGGCCAATTCCTACAACAGCAGCTTTTAACCCATTGCTAAAGGTCACTAAATATTCAACAAACTTGCAGTTCGGTAAATGACACCTGCTCTCTAAAAAAATTCTGGGCTGGAAAATCGACCAAAAAATTTAACAGAGGGCGAGCTTCCAAGAAGACAATTTCAAGAGTTATATTGTACTCCCGACTGTTTCCTTTTTTTAACAGAAAAGAAAACGGTGGAGAAAAATGATGAGTTTTATGAATTTTCAAAGACATGCAAACCCAAAGTACAAAAACCTATCAGCTCACACCAGCCAGAAGGGCCATTAGCATTAATGCTGCAAACAATAAATGCTGAAGCGATTGTGGAGAAATGCGTACCCTCGATTCTAAGGGGGACGTGGTAAGAGCCACTAATGAAAACACAAAGAAGGTGCTTTGATAAGGGTAACACGGTGCTACCAGTCAATCAATCACACCCACTGCTGGGCCTATCACCTGAGAAAATGAGAATCAAAAAGTCACAGGCTTGGGGCTTCCCTGGTGGTGCAGTGGTTGAGAGTCTGCCTGCCAATGCAGGGCACACGGGTTCGAGCCCCGGTCTGGGAAGATCCCACATGCCGCGGAGGAACTGGGCCCGTGAGCCACAACCACTGAGCCTGCGCGCCGAGAGCCTGTGCTCCGCAAAAAGAGAGGCCGCGATAGTGAGAGACCCACGCACCGCGATGAAGAGTGGCCCCCGCTCGCCGCAACTACAGAAAGCCCTCGCACACAAACGAAGATCCAACACAGCCAAAAATAAATAAATAAATAAATAAATAAATATTAAAAAAAAAAAGTCACAGGCTGGCAATCCTGCACTCCAACAATACTGACCATAGCCAACACTTGGAAGCAATGAAAATGTCTATCAACCGAGGAATGCACAAAGTAGATGTGGTCCACGTACACAGTGGAAAATTACTCCAATAAAAAATAAAAATTAAATTTAAAAATCCAACAAAAGTAAAGAGACATCAGCTTGTGTGGGTTTGTCCGGACACACTCCACTCTAATTTATAACCGAGAAACACCACAGGCCGCAAGGGCATTTCCCTAGTTACCAGGGTGGGGAACATAGAAAGGCTGCGACCCTCTGGCAGTTACCTGCAAAAACAGCTTTAAGGCCTGTGCTAATGGTCATTTCATAGGAAGGAGTAATGCAGGACTGTAAATGAAACATGCCCTCAATATGTCTTGAGGGAGGTAATGGCCAAAACATTTCAAAATGTGACACATACTTTAAGAGAACACTTTGAAGAACTAAGGGGTAATCACAGCTTGAAAAATAAAAAGGATATGCCTTAAAGCTCAGTTTCAACGGATTATGAGGCACATGAGAATTCAACCAAAAAGAGGTATCAGCTCACACTTGTCAGAAAAACCATCAGCAAGAAAACTACAAACAATAAATGCTGAAGCTGTTGTGGAGAAATGCATACCCTCAACTTCAAGGGGGACGTAACTTGGAAAGGGCCACAAATGAGAACAGAATGGAGGTGCCTTAAAAAGGTAAACATTGAGCTACCATATGATCCAGCAGGCCCACTCCTCGACCTATAATCTAAGAAGAGAGAATTGGAAAGACACAGGCAGGCAAATCTGCATTGCACAGTATTACAATAGCCAAGATATGGAGGTAACCAAAAAGTCCACCAACAGATGGGTGGACAAAGAAGAACTCCTCCATGTATAGATGGAATATTCGCTAGTGAAAAAAATGAAACAATGCCATTTGCAGCACCATAGATGAGTCTAGACGTAATCACACCACCTGTAGTAAGTGAGAAAGTAAAAGACACATATCCTATCATATCACTTTTAGGAGTTACATAAAAATTGATACTAATGAAGATATTTCCACAGAGAAAGGCAATCACAGATTCATTAAAAAACTTATGGTTCATCAAATAGAAAGGGATGAGGATTGGATAATTTACCATATTGGGGTTAACAGAGATATACAAACCATGTGAAATATATAATCACCAAAGACGTACGGAAGACCAGGAGAAGACTACTCAACATTGTGTCATAACCTATATGGGAAAAGGATGCGAGGAAGAATAGATACACGTATATGTGTGAAACAACCACATTTGCACGCCTAGAACAAACAAACCATTGTAATCAAATTTGCTTGGATAAAAAAATAAAAAGTAAATTATAAATAAGAACAAGAAGTAATGAGACATAAATATAAAGGGTTTTTCCTGGCACATTCCATTCTAATTTACAACCTAGAACACCACTTCCAGTAAGGCTCTGTTTCCCCAGTTACCAAATTTGGTAAAGGAGAAATGATGCCACCTTGTGGCCGATTCCTGCAAGAGCAGCTTTAAACTCACAGCTAATGGTCACTTAACATGCACAAGGACTCAGGGCTGTAAAGGACACCTGCCCTAAAAAATAGTGCTGAAGTAGGGAATGGACAAAAAATTCAAAGCAGGCAAATGTTTCCAGAAGAGAGTATGAATATTAACGTTTTACTCACGCTCTTTTAAAACAAAGGAAAATGGATAAAAGCTCAACCTCAGGGAGTGTTAGACCCGTGCAATCTAATCTACAAAAAGTTTCAACTTACACCAGTCGACTGACCATCAGCAAAAAGTCTACAAACAATAAATGCTGACGGGGTTTTAGAGAACTGAGTACCCTCTACCTGCTGGTGAGACGTAAAGGGGTAACGGCCAATAATGAGAACAGAAAGGAGCTGTGTTTAAAAGTAAAAATGGAGGTACCATTCAATCCAGCAGGCGCACCATTGGACCTATCACCGGAGAAGACAAGAAACGAGAAGACACAGGCCGCAAAAGCTTCAGTGCAGCCTTATTCACAATAGCCAAGACAGTGAAGGAATCAAAATGTCCAACAACAGGTGAATGGATAAAGAAGAAGTGGTCCATGTACACAATGGAATATTAGCCATGGAAAACAATGAACCATTGTTCTTTGAGGCACCACAAATGAGTCTGGAGATAATCACGAAACATGAGGTAAGTCCGAAAGCAAAAGACCTATATTCTATGATATCACTTATAGGCGTTATCTAATAACTGACACAAATGAATATATTTCCACAGAGAAAGACACTCACAGACTTAGAAAACAAACTATGCTCATCTGAAAGGAAAGGTGGGGGGAGTGGATAAATTAAGGTTAGTGTTACTATATGTATACAAACACATATTATATACATATCTCAAAAAGACCGACCATATAGAAGGGAGGTGTGCGGAACGCTCTGTAACATTTTACATGGGAAGGGGATCTGTACTTGAATAGACATATATAATGTATAAATGAACCAGGTTGTGTACACCTCGGACAAACAATATTCTAAGCTTTACCCCAATTAAAATAATTTTTAAAACCAAGAAGAAATAATGAGACATAAACGTATGGTGGTTTCTCCATGCACATTCCAATATAATTTACAACCTAGGAACACGACTTCCAGCAAGGCTCTGCTGTCCTAGTACCCAGGTTCGGGAATGGAGGAATGCTGCCTGCTTGAGGCCAATTCCTACAACAGCAGCTTTTAACCCATTGCTAAAGGTCACTAAATATTCAACAAACTTGCAGTTCGGTAAATGACACCTGCTCTCTAAAAAAATTCTGGGCTGGAAAATCGACCAAAAAATTTAACAGAGGGCGAGCTTCCAAGAAGACAATTTCAAGAGTTATATTGTACTCCCGACTGTTTCCTTTTTTTAACAGAAAAGAAAACGGTGGAGAAAAATGATGAGTTTTATGAATTTTCAAAGACATGCAAACCCAAAGTACAAAAACCTATCAGCTCACACCAGCCAGAAGGGCCATTAGCATTAATGCTGCAAACAATAAATGCTGAAGCGATTGTGGAGAAATGCGTACCCTCGATTCTAAGGGGGATGTGGTAAGAGCCACTAATGAAAACACAAAAAAGGTGCTTTGATAAGGGTAACACGGTGCTACCAGTCAATCAATCACACCCACTGCTGGGCCTATCACCTGAGAAAATGAGAATCAAAAAGTCACAGGCTTGGGGCTTCCCTGGTGGTGCAGTGGTTGAGAGTCTGCCTGCCAATGCAGGGCACACGGGTTCGAGCCCCGGTCTGGGAAGATCCCACATGCCGCGGAGGAACTGGGCCCGTGAGCCACAACCACTGAGCCTGCGCGCCGAGAGCCTGTGCTCCGCAAAAAGAGAGGCCGCGATAGTGAGAGACCCACGCACCGCGATGAAGAGTGGCCCCCGCTCGCCGCAACTACAGAAAGCCCTCGCACACAAACGAAGATCCAACACAGCCAAAAATAAATAAATAAATAAATAAATAAATATTAAAAAAAAAAAGTCACAGGCTGGCAATCCTGCACTCCAACAATACTGACCATAGCCAACACTTGGAAGCAATGAAAATGTCTATCAACCGAGGAATGCACAAAGTAGATGTGGTCCACGTACACAGTGGAAAATTACTCCAATAAAAAATAAAAATTAAATTTAAAAATCCAACAAAAGTAAAGAGACATCAGCTTGTGTGGGTTTGTCCGGACACACTCCACTCTAATTTATAACCGAGAAACACCACAGGCCGCAAGGGCATTTCCCTAGTTACCAGGGTGGGGAACATAGAAAGGCTGCGACCCTCTGGCAGTTACCTGCAAAAACAGCTTTAAGGCCTGTGCTAATGGTCATTTCATAGGAAGGAGTAATGCAGGACTGTAAATGAAACATGCCCTCAATATGTCTTGAGGGAGGTAATGGCCAAAACATTTCAAAATGTGACACATACTTTAAGAGAACACTTTGAAGAACTAAGGGGTAATCACAGCTTGAAAAATAAAAAGGATATGCCTTAAAGCTCAGTTTCAACGGATTATGAGGCACATGAGAATTCAACCAAAAAGAGGTATCAGCTCACACTTGTCAGAAAAACCATCAGCAAGAAAACTACAAACAATAAATGCTGAAGCTGTTGTGGAGAAATGCATACCCTCAACTTCAAGGGGGACGTAACTTGGAAAGGGCCACAAATGAGAACAGAATGGAGGTGCCTTAAAAAGGTAAACATTGAGCTACCATATGATCCAGCAGGCCCACTCCTCGACCTATAATCTAAGAAGAGAGAATTGGAAAGACACAGGCAGGCAAATCTGCATTGCACAGTATTACAATAGCCAAGATATGGAGGTAACCAAAAAGTCCACCAACAGATGGGTGGACAAAGAAGAACTCCTCCACGTATAGATGGAATATTCGCTAGTGAAAAAAATGAAACAATGCCATTTGCAGCACCATAGATGAGTCTAGACGTAATCACACCACCTGTAGTAAGTGTGAAAGTAAAAGACACATATCCTATCATATCACTTTTAGGAGTTACATAAAAATTGATACTAATGAAGATATTTCCACAGAGAAAGGCAATCACAGATTCATTAAAAAACTTATGGTTCATCAAATAGAAAGGGATGAGGATTGGATAATTTACCATATTGGGGTTAACAGAGATATACAAACCATGTGAAATATATAATCACCAAAGACGTACGGAAGACCAGGAGAAGACTACTCAACATTGTGTCATAACCTATATGGGAAAAGGATGCGAGGACGAATAGATACACGTATATGTGTGAAACAACCACATTTGCACGCCTAGAACAAACAAACCATTGTAATTAAATTTGCTTGGATAAAAAAATAAAAAGTAAATTATAAATAAGAACAAGAAGTAATGAGACATAAATATAAAGGGTTTTTCCTGGCACATTCCATTCTAATTTACAACCTAGAACACCACTTCCAGTAAGGCTCTGTTTCCCCAGTTACCAAATTTGGTAAAGGAGAAATGATGCCACCTTGTGGCCGATTCCTGCAAGAGCAGCTTTAAACTCACAGCTAATGGTCACTTAACATGCACAAGGACTCAGGGCTGTAAAGGACACCTGCCCTAAAAAATTGTGCTGAAGTAGGGAATGGACAAAAAATTCAAAGCAGGCAAATGTTTCCAGAAGAGAGTATGAATATTAACGTTTTACTCACGCTCTTTTAAAACAAAGGAAAATGGATAAAAGCTCAACCTCAGGGAGTGTTAGACCCATGCAATCTAATCTACAAAAAGTTTCAACTTACACCAGTCGACTGACCATCAGCAAAAAGTCTACAAACAATAAATGCTGACGGGGTTTTAGAGAACTGAGTACCCTCTACCTGCTGGTGAGACGTAAAGGGGTAACGGCCAATAATGAGAACAGAAAGGAGCTGTGTTTAAAAGTAAAAATGGAGGTACCATTCAATCCAGCAGGCGCACCATTGGACCTCTCACCGGAGAAGACAAGAAACGAGAAGACACAGGCCGCAAAAGCTTCAGTGCAGCCTTATTCACAATAGCCAAGACAGTGAAGGAATCAAAATGTCCAACAACAGGTGAATGGATAAAGAAGAAGTGGTCCATGTACACAATGGAATATTAGCCATGGGAAACAATGAACCATTGTTCTTTGAGGCACCACAAATGAGTCTGGAGATAATCACGAAACATGAGGTAAGTCCGAAAGCAAAAGACCTATATTCTATGATATCACTTATAGGCGTTATCTAATAACTGACACAAATGAATATATTTCCACAGAGAAAGACACTCACAGACTTAGAAAACAAACTATGCTCATCTGAAAGGAAAGGTGGGGGGAGTGGATAAATTAAGGTTAGTGTTACTATATGTATACAAACACATATTATATACATATCTCAAAAAGACCGACCATATAGAAGGGAGGTGTGCGGAACGCTCTGTAACATTTTACATGGGAAGGGGATCTGTACTTGAATAGACATATATAATGTATAAATGAACCAGGTTGTGTACACCTCGGACAAACAATATTCTAAGCTTTACCCCAATTAAAATAATTTTTAAAACCAAGAAGAAATAATGAGACATAAACGTATGGTGGTTTCTCCATGCACATTCCAATATAATTTACAACCTAGGAACACGACTTCCAGCAAGGCTCTGCTGTCCTAGTACCCAGGTTCGGGAATGGAGGAATGCTGCCTGCTTGAGGCCAATTCCTACAACAGCAGCTTTTAACCCATTGCTAAAGGTCACTAAATATTCAACAAACTTGCAGTTCGGTAAATGACACCTGCTCTCTAAAAAAATTCTGGGCTGGAAAATCGACCAAAAAATTTAACAGAGGGCGAGCTTCCAAGAAGACAATTTCAAGAGTTATATTGTACTCCCGACTGTTTCCTTTTTTTAACAGAAAAGAAAACGGTGGAGAAAAATGATGAGTTTTATGAATTTTCAAAGACATGCAAACCCAAAGTACAAAAACCTATCAGCTCACACCAGCCAGAAGGGCCATTAGCATTAATGCTGCAAACAATAAATGCTGAAGCGATTGTGGAGAAATGCGTACCCTCGATTCTAAGGGGGATGTGGTAAGAGCCACTAATGAAAACACAAAGAAGGTGCTTTGATAAGGGTAACACGGTGCTACCAGTCAATCAATCACACCCACTGCTGGGCCTATCACCTGAGAAAATGAGAATCAAAAAGTCACAGGCTTGGGGCTTCCCTGGTGGTGCAGTGGTTGAGAGTCTGCCTGCCAATGCAGGGCACACGGGTTCGAGCCCCGGTCTGGGAAGATCCCACATGCCGCGGAGGAACTGGGCCCGTGAGCCACAACCACTGAGCCTGCGCGCCGAGAGCCTGTGCTCCGCAAAAAGAGAGGCCGCGATAGTGAGAGACCCACGCACCGCGATGAAGAGTGGCCCCCGCTCGCCGCAACTACAGAAAGCCCTCGCACACAAACGAAGATCCAACACAGCCAAAAATAAATAAATGAATAAATAAATAAATATTAAAAAAAAAAAAGTCACAGGCTGGCAATCCTGCACTCCAACAATACTGACCATAGCCAACACTTGGAAGCAATGAAAATGTCTATCAACCGAGGAATGCACAAAGTAGATGTGGTCCACGTACACAGTGGAAAATTACTCCAATAAAAAATAAAAATTAAATTTAAAAATCCAACAAAAGTAAAGAGACATCAGCTTGTGTGGGTTTGTCCGGACACACTCCACTCTAATTTATAACCGAGAAACACCACAGGCCGCAAGGGCATTTCCCTAGTTACCAGGGTGGGGAACATAGAAAGGCTGCGACCCTCTGGCAGTTACCTGCAAAAACAGCTTTAAGGCCTGTGCTAATGGTCATTTCATAGGAAGAAGTAATGCAGGACCGTAAATGAAACATGCCCTCAATATGTCTTGAGGGAGGTAATGGCCAAAACATTTCAAAATGTGACACATACTTTAAGAGAACACTTTGAAGAACTAAGGGGTAATCACAGCTTGAAAAATAAAAAGGATATGCCTTAAAGCTCAGTTTCAACGGATTATGAGGCACATGAGAATTCAACCAAAAAGAGGTATCAGCTCACACTTGTCAGAAAAACCATCAGCAAGAAAACTACAAACAATAAATGCTGAAGCTGTTGTGGAGAAATGCATACCCTCAACTTCAAGGGGGACGTAACTTGGAAAGGGCCACAAATGAGAACAGAATGGAGGTGCCTTAAAAAGGTAAACATTGAGCTACCATATGATCCAGCAGGCCCACTCCTCGACCTATAATCTAAGAAGAGAGAATTGGAAAGACACAGGCAGGCAAATCTGCATTGCACAGTATTACAATAGCCAAGATATGGAGGTAACCAAAAAGTCCACCAACAGATGGGTGGACAAAGAAGAACTCCTCCATGTATAGATGGAATATTCGCTAGTGAAAAAAATGAAACAATGCCATTTGCAGCACCATAGATGAGTCTAGACGTAATCACACCACCTGTAGTAAGTGTGAAAGTAAAAGACACATATCCTATCATATCACTTTTAGGAGTTACATAAAAATTGATACTAATGAAGATATTTCCACAGAGAAAGGCAATCACAGATTCATTAAAAAACTTATGGTTCATCAAATAGAAAGGGATGAGGATTGGATAATTTACCATATTGGGGTTAACAGAGATATACAAACCATGTGAAATATATAATCACCAAAGACGTACGGAAGACCAGGAGAAGACTACTCAACATTGTGTCATAACCTATATGGGAAAAGGATGCGAGGAAGAATAGATACACGTATATGTGTGAAAGAACCACATTTGCACACCTAGAACAAACAAACCATTGTAATCAAATTTGCTTGGATAAAAAATAAAAAGTAAATTATAAATATGAACAACAAGTAATGAGACATAAACATAAAGGGCTTTTTCCTGGCACATTCCATTCTAATTTACAACCTAGAACACCACTTCCATTAAGGCTCTGTTTCCCCAGTTACCAAATTTGGTAAAGGAGAAATGATGCCACCTTGTGGCCGTTTCCTGCAAGAGCAGCTTTAAACTCACAGCTAATGGTCACTTAACATGCACAAGGACTCAGGGCTGTAAAGGACACCTGCCCTAAAAAATTGTGCTGAAGTAGGGAATGGACAAAAATTTCAAAACAGGCAAATGTTTCCAGAAGAGAGTATGAATATTAACGTTTTATTCACGCTCTTTTAAAACAAAGGAAAATGGATAAAAGCTCAACCTCAGGGAGTGTTAGACCCATGCAATCTAATCTACAAAAAGTTTCAACTTACACCAGTCGACTGACCATCAGCAAAAAGTCTACAAACAATAAATGCTGACGGGGTTTTAGAGAACTGTGTACCCTCTACCTGCTGGTGAGACGTAAAGGGGTAACGGCCAATAATGAGAACAGAAAGGAGCTGTGTTTAAAAGTAAAAATGGAGGTACCATTCAATCCAGCAGGCGCACCATTGGACCTCTCACCGGAGAAGACAAGAATCGAGAAGACACAAGCCGCAAAAGCTTCAGTGCAGCCTTATTCACAATAGCCAAGACAGTGAAGGAATCAAAATGTCCAACAACAGGTGAATGGATAAAGAAGAAGTGGTCCATGTACACAATGGAATATTAGCCATGGAAAACAATGAACCATTGTTCTTTGAGGCACCACAAATGAGTCTGGAGATAATCACGAAACATGAGGTAAGTCCGAAAGCAAAAGACCTATATTCTATGATATCACTTATAGGCGTTATCTAATAACTGACACAAATGAATATATTTCCACAGAGAAAGACACTCACAGACGTAGAAAACAAACTATGCTCATCTAAAAGGAAAGGTGGGGGGAGTGGATAAATTAAGGTTAGTGTTACTATATGTATACAAACATATATTATATACATATCTCAAAAAGACCGACCATATAGAAGGGAGGTGTGCGGAACGCTCTGTAACATTTTACATGGGAAGGGGATCTGTACTTGAATAGACATATATAATGTATAAATGAACCAGGTTGTGTACACCTCGGACAAACAATATTCTAAGCTTTACCCCAATTAAAATAATTTTTAAAACCAAGAAGAAATAATGAGACATAAACGTATGGTGGTTTCTCCATGCACATTCCAATATAATTTACAACCTAGGAACACGACTTCCAGCAAGGCTCTGCTGTCCTAGTACCCAGGTTCGGGAATGGAGGAATGCTGCCTGCTTGAGGCCAATTCCCACAACAGCAACTTTTAACCCATTGCTAAAGGTCACTAAATATTCAACAAACTTGCAGTTCGGTAAATGACACCTGCTCTCTAAAAAATTTCTGGGCTGGAAAATCGACCAAAAAATTTAACAGAGGGCGAGCTTCCAAGAAGACAATTTCAAGAGTTATATTGTACTCCCGACTGTTTCCTTTTTTTAACAGAAAAGAAAACGGTGGAGAAAAATGATGAGTTTTATGAATTTTCAAAGACATGCAAACCCAAAGTACAAAAACCTATCAGCTCACACCAGCCAGAAGGGCCATTAGCATTAATGCTGCAAACAATAAATGCTGAAGCGATTGTGGAGAAATGCGTACCCTCGATTCTAAGGGGGACGTGGTAAGAGCCACTAATGAAAACACAAAGAAGGTGCTTTGATAAGGGTAACACGGTGCTACCAGTCAATCAATCACACCCACTGCTGGGCCTATCACCTGAGAAAATGAGAATCAAAAAGTCACAGGCTTGGGGCTTCCCTGGTGGTGCAGTGGTTGAGAGTCTGCCTGCCAATGCAGGGCACACGGGTTCGAGCCCCGGTCTGGGAAGATCCCACATGCCGCGGAGGAACTGGGCCCGTGAGCCACAACCACTGAGCCTGCGCGCCGAGAGCCTGTGCTCCGCAAAAAGAGAGGCCGCGATAGTGAGAGACCCACGCACCGCGATGAAGAGTGGCCCCCGCTCGCCGCAACTACAGAAAGCCCTCGCACACAAACGAAGATCCAACACAGCCAAAAATAAATAAATAAATAAATAAATAAATATTAAAAAAAAAGTCACAGGCTGGCAATCCTGCACTCCAACAATACTGACCATAGCCAACACTTGGAAGCAATGAAAATGTCTATCAACCGAGGAATGCACAAAGTAGATGTGGTCCACGTACACAGTGGAAAATTACTCCAATAAAAAATAAAAATTAAATTTAAAAATCCAACAAAAGTAAAGAGACATCAGCTTGTGTGGGTTTGTCCGGACACACTCCACTCTAATTTATAACCGAGAAACACCACAGGCCGCAAGGGCATTTCCCTAGTTACCAGGGTGGGGAACATAGAAAGGCTGCGACCCTCTGGCAGTTACCTGCAAAAACAGCTTTAAGGCCTGTGCTAATGGTCATTTCATAGGAAGGAGTAATGCAGGACTGTAAATGAAACATGCCCTCAATATGTCTTGAGGGAGGTAATGGCCAAAACATTTCAAAATGTGACACATACTTTAAGAGAACACTTTGAAGAACTAAGGGGTAATCACAGCTTGAAAAATAAAAAGGATATGCCTTAAAGCTCAGTTTCAACGGATTATGAGGCACATGAGAATTCAACCAAAAAGAGGTATCAGCTCACACTTGTCAGAAAAACCATCAGCAAGAAAACTACAAACAATAAATGCTGAAGCTGTTGTGGAGAAATGCATACCCTCAACTTCAAGGGGGACGTAACTTGGAAAGGGCCACAAATGAGAACAGAATGGAGGTGCCTTAAAAAGGTAAACATTGAGCTACCATATGATCCAGCAGGCCCACTCCTCGACCTATAATCTAAGAAGAGAGAATTGGAAAGACACAGGCAGGCAAATCTGCATTGCACAGTATTACAATAGCCAAGATATGGAGGTAACCAAAAAGTCCACCAACAGATGGGTGGACAAAGAAGAACTCCTCCATGTATAGATGGAATATTCGCTAGTGAAAAAAATGAAACAATGCCATTTGCAGCACCATAGATGAGTCTAGACGTAATCACACCACCTGTAGTAAGTGAGAAAGTAAAAGACACATATCCTATCATATTACTTTTAGGAGTTACTTAAAAATTGATACCAATGAAGATATTTCCACAGAGAAAGGCAATCACAGATTCATTAAAAAACTTATGGTTCACCAAATAGAAAGGGATGAGGATTGGATACATTACCATATTGGGGTTAACAGAGATATACAAACCATGTGAAATATATAATCACCAAAGACGTACGGAAGACCAGGAGAAGACTACTCAACATTGTGTCATAACCTATATGGGAAAAGGATGCGAGGAAGAATAGATACACGTATATGTGTGAAACAACCACATTTGCACGCCTAGAACAAACAAACCATTGTAATCAAATTTGCTTGGATAAAAAAATAAAAAGTAAATTATAAATAAGAACAAGAAGTAATGAGACATAAATATAAAGGGTTTTTCCTGGCACATTCCATTCTAATTTACAACCTAGAACACCACTTCCAGTAAGGCTCTGTTTCCCCAGTTACCAAATTTGGTAAAGGAGAAATGATGCCACCTTGTGGCCGATTCCTGCAAGAGCAGCTTTAAACTCACAGCTAATGGTCACTTAACATGCACAAGGACTCAGGGCTGTAAAGGACACCTGCCCTAAAAAATTGTGCTGAAGTAGGGAATGGACAAAAAATTCAAAGCAGGCAAATGTTTCCAGAAGAGAGTATGAATATTAACGTTTTACTCACGCTCTTTTAAAAAAAAGGAAAATGGATAAAAGCTCAACCTCAGGGAGTGTTAGACCCATGCAATCTAATCTACAGAAAGTTTCAACTTACACCAGTCGACTGACCATCAGCAAAAAGTCTACAAACAATAAATGCTGACGGGGTTTTAGAGAACTGAGTACCCTCTACCTGCTGGTGAGACGTAAAGGGGTAACGGCCAATAATGAGAACAGAAAGGAGCTGTGTTTAAAAGTAAAAATGGAGGTACCATTCAATCCAGCAGGCGCACCATTGGACCTCTCACCGGAGAAGACAAGAAACGAGAAGACACAGGCCGCAAAAGCTTCAGTGCAGCCTTATTCACAATAGCCAAGACAGTGAAGGAATCAAAATGTCCAACAACAGGTGAATGGATAAAGAAGAAGTGGTCCATGTACACAATGGAATATTAGCCATGGAAAACAATGAACCATTGTTCTTTGTGGCACCACAAATGAGTCTGTAGATAATCACGAAACATGAGGTAAGTCCGAAAGCAAAAGACCTATATTCTATGATATCACTTATAGGCGTTATCTAATAACTGACACAAATGAATATATTTCCACAGAGAAAGACACTCACAGACTTAGAAAACAAACTATGCTCATCTGAATGGAAAGGTGGGGGGAGTGGATAAATTAAGGTTAGTGTTACTATATGTATACAAACACATATTATATACATATCTCAAAAAGACCGACCATATAGAAGGGAGGTGTGCGGAACGCTCTGTAACATTTTACATGGGAAGGGGATCTGTACTTGAATAGACATATATAATGTATAAATGAACCAGGTTGTGTACACCTCGGACAAACAATATTCTAAGCTTTACCCCAATTAAAATAATTTTTAAAACCAAGAAGAAATAATGAGACATAAACGTATGGTGGTTTCTCCATGCACATTCCAATATAATTTACAACCTAGGAACACGACTTCCAGCAAGGCTCTGCTGTCCTAGTACCCAGGTTCGGGAATGGAGGAATGCTGCCTGCTTGAGGACAATTCCCACAACAGCAACTTTTAACCCATTGCTAAAGGTCACTAAATATTCAACAAACTTGCAGTTCGGTAAATGACACCTGCTCTCTAAAAAATTTCTGGGCTGGAAAATCGACCAAAAAATTTAACAGAGGGCGAGCTTCCAAGAAGACAATTTCAAGAGTTATATTGTACTCCCGACTGTTTCCTTTTTTTAACAGAAAAGAAAACGGTGGAGAAAAATGATGAGTTTTATGAATTTTCAAAGACATGCAAACCCAAAGTACAAAAACCTATCAGCTCACACCAGCCAGAAGGGCCATTAGCATTAATGCTGCAAACAATAAATGCTGAAGCGATTGTGGAGAAATGCGTACCCTCGATTCTAAGGGGGACGTGGTAAGAGCCACTAATGAAAACACAAAGAAGGTGCTTTGATAAGGGTAACACGGTGCTACCAGCCAATCAATCACACCCACTGCTGGGCCTATCACCTGAGAAAATGAGAATCAAAAAGTCACAGGCTTGGGGCTTCCCTGGTGGTGCAGTGGTTGAGAGTCTGCCTGCCAATGCAGGGCACACGGGTTCGAGCCCCGGTCTGGGAAGATCCCACATGCCGCGGAGGAACTGGGCCCGTGAGCCACAACCACTGAGCCTGCGCGCCGAGAGCCTGTGCTCCGCAAAAAGAGAGGCCGCGATAGTGAGAGACCCACGCACCGCGATGAAGAGTGGCCCCCGCTCGCCGCAACTACAGAAAGCCCTCGCACACAAACGAAGATCCAACACAGCCAAAAATAAATAAATAAATAAATAAATAAATATTAAAAAAAAAAAGTCACAGGCTGGCAATCCTGCACTCCAACAATACTGACCATAGCCAACACGTGGAAGCAATGAAAATGTCTATCAACCGAGGAATGCACAAAGTAGATGTGGTCCACGTACACAGTGGAAAATTACTCCAATAAAAAATAAAAATTAAATTTAAAAATCCAACAAAAGTAAAGAGACATCAGCTTGTGTGGGTTTGTCCGGACACACTCCACTCTAATTTATAACCGAGAAACACCACAGGCCGCAAGGGCATTTCCCTAGTTACCAGGGTGGGGAACATAGAAAGGCTGCGACCCTCTGGCAGTTACCTGCAAAAACAGCTTTAAGGCCTGTGCTAATGGTCATTTCATAGGAAGGAGTAATGCAGGACTGTAAATGAAACATGCCCTCAATATGTCTTGAGGGAGGTAATGGCCAAAACATTTCAAAATGTGACACATACTTTAAGAGAACACTTTGAAGAACTAAGGGGTAATCACAGCTTGAAAAATAAAAAGGATATGCCTTAAAGCTCAGTTTCAACGGATTATGAGGCACATGAGAATTCAACCAAAAAGAGGTATCAGCTCACACTTGTCAGAAAAACCATCAGCAAGAAAACTACAAACAATAAATGCTGAAGCTGTTGTGGAGAAATGCATACCCTCAACTTCAAGGGGGACGTAACTTGGAAAGGGCCACAAATGAGAACAGAATGGAGGTGCCTTAAAAAGGTAAACATTGAGCTACCATATGATCCAGCAGGCCCACTCCTCGACCTATAATCTAAGAAGAGAGAATTGGAAAGACACAGGCAGGCAAATCTGCATTGCACAGTATTACAATAGCCAAGATATGGAGGTAACCAAAAGGTCCACCAACAGATGGGTGGACAAAGAAGAACTCCTCCATGTATAGATGGAATATTCGCTAGTGAAAAAAATGAAACAATGCCATTTGCAGCACCATAGATAGTCTAGACGTAATCACACCACCTGTAGTAAGTGAGAAAGTAAAAGACACATATCCTATCATATCACTTTTAGGAGTTACATAAAAATTGATACTAATGAAGATATTTCCACAGAGAAAGGCAATCACAGATTCATTAAAAAACTTATGGTTCATCAAATAGAAAGGGATGAGGATTGGATAATTTACCATATTGGGGTTAACAGAGATATACAAACCATGTGAAATATATAATCACCAAAGACGTACGGAAGACCAGGAGAAGACTACTCAATATTGTGTCATAACCTATATGGGAAAAGGATGCGAGGAAGAATAGATACACGTATATGTGTGAAAGAACCACATTTGCACACCTAGAACAAACAAACCATTGTAATCAAGTTTGCTTGGATAAAAAATAAAAAGTAAATTATAAATATGAACAACAAGTAATGAGACATAAACATAAAGGGCTTTTTCCTGGCACATTCCATTCTAATTTACAACCTAGAACACCACTTCCATTAAGGCTCTGTTTCCCCAGTTACCAAATTTGGTAAAGGAGAAATGATGCCACCTTGTGGCCGTTTCCTGCAAGAGCAGCTTTAAACTCACAGCTAATGGTCACATAACATTCACAAGGACTCAGGGCTGTAAAGGACACCTGCCCTAAAAAATAGTGCTGAAGTAGGGAATGGACAAAAATTTCAAAACAGGCAAATGTTTCCAGAAGGGAGTATGAATATTAACGTTTTACTCACGCTCTTTTAAAAAAAAGGAAAATGGATAAAAGCTCAACCTCAGAGAGTGTTAGACCCATGAAATCTAATCTACAAAAAGTTTCAACTTACACCAGTCGACTGACCATCAGCAAAAAGTCTACAAACAATAAATGCTGACGGGGATTTAGAGAACTGTGTACCCTCTACCTGCTGGTGAGACGTAAAGGGGTAACGGCCAATAATGAGAACAGAAAGGAGCTGTGTTTAAAAGTAAAAATGGAGGTACCATTCAATCCAGCAGGCGCACCATTGGACCTCTCACCGGAGAAGACAAGAATCGAGAAGACACAGGCCGCAAAAGCTTCAGTGCAGCCTTATTCACAATAGCCAAGACAGTGAAGGAATCAAAATGTCCAACAACAGGTGAATGGATAAAGAAGAAGTGGTCCATGTACACAATGGAATATTAGCCATGGAAAACAATGAACCATTGTTCTTTGAGGCACCACAAATGAGTCTGGAGATAATAACGAAACATGAGGTAAGTCCGAAAGCAAAAGACCTATATTCTATGATATCACTTATAGGCGTTATCTAATAACTGACACAAATGAATATATTTCCACAGAGAAAGACACTCACAGACGTAGAAAACAAACTATGCTCATCTAAAAGGAAAGGTGGGGGGAGTGGATAAATTAAGGTTAGTGTTACTATATGTATACAAACATATATTATATACATATCTCAAAAAGACCTACCATATAGAAGGGAGGTGTGCGGAACCCTCTGTAACATTTTACATGGGAAGGGGATCTGTACTTGAATAGACATATAAAATGTACAAATGAACCAGATTGTGTACACCTCGGACAAACAATATTCTAAGCTTTACCCCAATTAAAAAAAATTTTAAAACCAAGAAGAAATAATGAGACATAAACTTATGGGGGTTTCTCCATGCACATTCCAATATAATTTACAACCTAGGAACACGACTTCCAGAAAGGCTCTGCTGCCCTAGTACCCAGATTTGGGAATGGAGGAATGCTGCCTGCTTGAGGCCACTTCCCACAACAGCAGCTTTTAACCCATTGCTAAAGGTCACTAAATATGCACCACACTTGCAGTTCGGGAAATGAGACTTGCTCTCTAAAAAAATTCTGGGCTGGAAAATCGACCAAAAAATTAAACAGAGGGAGAGCTTCCAAGAAGACAATTTCAAGAGTTATATTGTACTCCCAACTGTTTCCTTTTTTTAGCAGAAAAGAAAACGGCGGAGGAAAATGATGAGTTTTATGAATTTTCAAAGATATGCAAACCCAAAGTACAAAAACTTATCAGCTCACACCAGCCAGAAGGGCCATTAGCATAAATGCTGCAAACAATAAATGCTGAAGCGATTGTGGAGAAATGCGTACCCTCGATTCTAAGGGGGACGTGGTAAGAGCCACTAATGAAAACACAAAGAAGGTGCTTTGATAAGGGTAACACGGTGCTACCAGTCAATCAATCACACCCACTGCTGGGCCTATCACCTGAGAAAATGAGAATCAAAAAGTCACAGGCTTGGGGCTTCCCTGGTGGTGCAGTGGTTGAGAGTCTGCCTGCCAATGTAGGGCACACGGGTTCGAGCCCCAGTCTGGGAAGATCCCACATGCCGCGGAGCAACTGGGCCCGTCAGCCACAACCACTGAGCCTGCGCGCATGGAGCCTGTGCTCCGCAACAAGAGAGGCCGCGATAGTGAGAGACCCACGCACCGCGATGAAGAGTGGCCCCCGCTCGCCGCAACTACAGAAAGCCCTCGCGCACAAACGAAGATCCAACACAGCCATAAATAAATAAATAAATAAATAAATAAATAAATAAATAAATAAATATTAAAAAAAAAAAAGTCACAGGCTGGCAATCCTGCACTCCAACAATATTTACCATAGCCAACACTTGGAAGCAATGAAAATGTCCGTCAACCGAGGAATGCACAAAGTAGATGTGGTCCACGTACACAGTGGAAGATTACTCCAATAAAAAATAAAAATTAAATTTAAAAATCCAACAAAAGTAAAGAGACATCAGCTTGTGTGGGTTTGTCCGGGCACACTCCACTCTAATTTATAACCGAGAAACGCCACAGGCTGCAAGGGCATTTCCCTAGTTACCAGGGTGGGGAACATAGAAAGGCTGCCACCCTCTGGCAGTTACCTGCAAAAACAGCTTTAAGGCCTGTGCTAATGGTCATTTCACAGGAAGAAGTAATGCAGGACTGTAAATGAAACATCCCCTCAATATGTCTTGAAGGAGGTAATGGCCAAAACATTTCAAAATGTGACACATACTTTAAGAGAAAACTTTGAAGAACTAAGGGGTAATCACAGCTTGAAAAATAATAAGGATATGCCTTAAAGCTCAGTTTCAACGGATTATGAGGCACATGCGAATTCAACCAAAAAGAGGTATCAGCTCACACTTGTCAGAAAAACCATCAGCAAGAAAACTACAAACAATAAATGCTGAAGCTGTTGTGGAGAAATGCATACCCTCAACTTCAAGGGGGACGTAACTTGGAAAGGGCCACAAATGAGAACAGAATGGAGGTGCCTTAAAAAGGTAAACATTGAGCTACCATATGATCCAGCAGGCCCACTCCTCGACCTATAATCTAAGAAGAGAGAATTGGAAAGACACAGGCAGGCAAATCTGCATTGCACAGTATTACAATAGCCAAGATATGGAGGTAACCAAAAGGTCCACCAACAGATGGGTGGACAAAGAAGAACTCCTCCATGTATAGATGGAATATTCGCTAGTGAAAAAAATGAAACAATGCCATTTGCAGCACCATAGATAGTCTAGACGTAATCACACCACCTGTAGTAAGTGAGAAAGTAAAAGACACATATCCTATCATATCACTTTTAGGAGTTACATAAAAATTGATACTAATGAAGATATTTCCACAGAGAAAGGCAATCACAGATTCATTAAAAAACTTATGGTTCATCAAATAGAAAGGGATGAGGATTGGATAATTTACCATATTGGGGTTAACAGAGATATACAAACCATGTGAAATATATAATCACCAAAGACGTACGGAAGACCAGGAGAAGACTACTCAACATTGTGTCATAACCTATATGGGAAAAGGATGCGAGGAAGAATAGATACACGTATATGTGTGAAAGAACCACATTTGCACACCTAGAACAAACAAACCATTGTAATCAAATTTGCTTGGATAAAAAATAAAAAGTAAATTATAAATATGAACAACAAGTAATGAGACATAAACATAAAGGGCTTTTTCCTGGCACATTCCATTCTAATTTACAACCTAGAACACCACTTCCATTAAGGCTCTGTTTCCCCAGTTACCAAATTTGGTAAAGGAGAAATGATGCCACCTTGTGGCCGTTTCCTGCAAGAGCAGCTTTAAACTCACAGCTAATGGTCACATAACATTCACAAGGACTCAGGGCTGTAAAGGACACCTGCCCTAAAAAATAGTGCTGAAGTAGGGAATGGACAAAAATTTCAAAACAGGCAAATGTTTCCAGAAGGGAGTATGAATATTAACGTTTTACTCACGCTCTTTTAAAAAAAAGGAAAATGGATAAAAGCTCAACCTCAGAGAGTGTTAGACCCATGAAATCTAATCTACAAAAAGTTTCAACTTACACCAGTCGACTGACCATCAGCAAAAAGTCTACAAACAATAAATGCTGACGGGGATTTAGAGAACTGTGTACCCTCTACCTGCTGGTGAGACGTAAAGGGGTAACGGCCAATAATGAGAACAGAAAGGAGCTGTGTTTAAATGTAAAAATGGAGGTACCATTCAATCCAGCAGGCGCACCATTGGACCTCTCACCGGAGAAGACAAGAATCGAGAAGACACAGGCCGCAAAAGCTTCAGTGCAGCCTTATTCACAATAGCCAAGACAGTGAAGGAATCAAAATTTCCAACAACAGGTGAATAGATAAAGAAGAAGTGGTCCATGTACACAATGGAATATTAGCCATGGAAAACAGTGAACCATTGTTCCTTGAGGCACCACAAATGATTCAGGAGATAATCACGAAACATGAGGTAAGTCCGAAAGCAAAAGACCTATATTCTATGATATCACTTATAGGCGTTATCTAATAACTGACACAAATGAACATATTTCCACAGAGAAAGACACTCACAGATTTAGAAAACAAACTATGCTCATCTAAAAGGAAAGGTGGGGGGAGTGCATAAATTAAGGTTAGTGTTACTATATGTATACAAACATATATTATATACATATCTCAAAAAGACCTACCATATAGAAGAGAGGTGTGCGGAACCCTCTGTAACATTTTACATGGGAAGGGGATCTGTACTTGAATAGACATATATAATGTACAAATGAACCAGATTGTGTACACCTCGGACAAACAATATTCTAAGCTTTACCCCAATTAAAAAAATTTTTAAAACCAAGAAGAAATAATGAGACATAAACTTATGGGGGTTTCTCCATGCACATTCCAATATAATTTACAACCTAGGAACACGACTTCCAGAAAGGCTCTGCTGCCCTACTACCCAGATTTGGGAATGGAGGAATGCTGCCTGCTTGAGGCCACTTCCCACAACAGCAGCTTTTAACCCATTGCTAAAGGTCACTAAATATGCACCACACTTGCAGTTCGGGAAATGAGACCTGCTCTCTAAAAAAATTCTGGGCTCGAAAATCGACCAAAAAATTTAACAGAGGGCAAGCTTCCAAGAAGACAATTTCAAGAGTTATATTGTACTCCCAACTGTTTCCTTTTTTTAGCAGAAAAGAAAACGGCGGAGAAAAATGATGAGTTTTATGAATTTTCAAAGACATGCAAACCCAAAGTACAAAAACCTATCAGCTCACACCAGCCAGAAGGACCATTAGCATAAATGCTGCAAACAATAAATGCTGAAGCGATTGTGGAGAAATGCGTACCCTCGATTCTAAGGGGGACGTGGTAAGAGCCACTAATGAAAACACAAAGAAGGTGCTTTGAAAAGGGTAACACGGTGCTACCAGTCAATCTATCACACCCACTGCTGGGCCTATCACCTGAGAAAATGAGAATCAAAAAGTCACAGGCTTGGGGCTTCCCTGGTGGTGCAGTGGTTGAGAGTCTGCCTGCCAATGCAGGGCACACGGGTTCGAGCCCCGGTCTGGGAAGATCCCACATGCCGCGGAGCAACTGGGCCCGTGAGCCACAACCACTGAGCCGGCGCGCATGGAGCCTGTGCTCCGCAACAAGAGAGGCCGCGATAGTGAGAGACCCACGCACCGCGATGAAGAGTGGCCCCCGCTCGCCGCATCTACAGAAAGCCCTCGCGCACAAACGAAGATCCAACACAGCCATAAATAAATTAATAAATAAATAAATAAATAAATAAATAAATAAATAAATAAATAAATATTAAAAAAAAAAAGTCACAGGCTGGCAATCCTGCACTCCAACAATATTTACCACAGCCAACACTTGGAAGCAATGAAAATGTCCATCAACCGAGGAATGCACAAAGTAGAAGTGGTCCACGTACACAGTGGAAAATTACTCCAATAAAAAATAAAAATTAAATTTAAAAAAGCAACAAAAGTAAGGAGACATCAGCTTGTGTGGGTTTTTCCGGGCACACTCCACTCTAATTTATAACCGAGAAACACCACAGGACGCAAGGGTTTTTCCATAAGTACCAGGGTGGGGAACATAGAAAGGCTGCCACCCTCTGGCAGTTACCTGTAAAAGCACCTTTAAAGCCTGTGCTAATGGTCATTTCCTAGGAACAAGTACTGCAGGACTGTAAATGAAACCTGCCCTCAAAATGTCTTGAGGGAGGTAATGGCCAAAACATTTCAAAATGTGACACATACTTTAAGAGAACACTTTGAAGAACTAAGGGGTAATCACAGCTTGAAAAATAAAAAGGACATGCCTTAAAGCTCAATTTCAACGGATTATGAGGCACCTGTGAATTCAACCACAAAGAGGTAGCAGCTCACACTTGTCAAAATAACCGTCAGCAAGAAAACTACAAACATTAAATGCTGAAGGTGTTGTGGAGGAATGCATACCCTGAACTTTAAGTGGGATGTAACTTGGAAAGAGCCACTAAAGAGAACAGAATGGAGGTGCCTTAAAAATGTGAACATTGAGCTACCATATGACCCAGCAATCCCACTACTGGTTATACACCCACAGAAAACCATAATTCAAAAATACACATGCACCCGAATGTTTATTACAGCACTATTTACAATAGCCTGGTCATGGAAGCAACCTAAATGCCCATCAACAGACGAATGGATAAAGAAGTTGTGGTACATGTATAGAATGGAATATTTCTCAGCCACAAAAAGGAACCAAATTGAGTCATTTGTTGTGACGTGGATGGATCTAGAGACTGTCATACAGAGTGAAGTAAGTCAGAAAGAGAAAAACAAATATCGTATATTAACGCAGGTACGTGGAACCTAGAAAATTGGTACAGATGAGCCAGTTTGCAGGGCAGAAGTTGAGACACAGATGTAGAGCGCAGACAGATGGACACCACGGGGGGCAAAATGTGGTGGGGTGGGGATGGTGTCGTCCTGAATTGGGCGATTGGGATTGACATGTATACACTGATGTATATAAAATTGATGACTGATAAGAACCTGCAGTATACAAAAACAAACAAAACAACTATTACTAAACTTTCATTCGTTTTTTTGTATGGAAATATGTTAATATAAATATTTCAGACATTACATGAAATTTCTAAAAATCTTATATGTTCTGGTATAATGTTATAATTCATAATCCTAGTTATTACTTTAAAATGTATATCTCAGAAATAACTAATTTTCTTGTCAACTGCATTATTATAAACTTTCATCAAATCTTTAACCGTGGTCATTTTTAAGTCTTTTGTCATTTACAGACAGTTCTGGGTGTACTCTGATGCTTTTGCAAATATGTTCCTATAAAAGGGTTTCATCTTCAGGAAATTCATGGAAAAGACTCTGACAAGTACAGGTTTCTGGTAACTCTACTGTACTGCTGAACTGAATAAATAAGCATTTTCAGAACTCTAATGATAAAACTAATGAACTCATAAAAGTGCTAACAAAAGATCAAGATGAAAAAAAAATTAATTACATGGGACTGAGTGAACTGATGACGATAAGTATAATTTTTGTTACTTTCTGTTTGAATTAAAAAAAATCCCACAAGGACTCAGAGGCAAAGAATATACAAATCAATTTTCACTGCAAAGTAAAGCAGCTGCTACAGTGAAGGATTACTGGACTGAATGTCAATATTTTGACATAGTATGAGTGTGTTTCATGTTTCGTAATTGCAATCATTGTTGCTTTTGTTGTGATCATCCATGTACAATGCTTGATGTCAGTCTATTTATCTCTTATAAAAATAAAATACAGTGTGTGTGTTTGGAAAAAAAAACGAATAAGAACTAATGAGACATAAACTTATGGGGATTTCACCTGGCAAACTCCATTCTAATTTACAACCTAAGACAACGACTTCCAGAAAGGCTCTGCTGCCCTAGTACCTAGATTGGGGAATGGCTGCCTCCTTTTGGCCGTTTCCCACAACAGCAGCTTTAAACCCATTGCAAACGGTCACTAAATATTCACCAACTGGCAGTTCTGTAAATGACACCTGCCCTCCAAAAAAATTCTGGGGTCAAAAATCGAACAAAAAATTCAAAAGAGGGCAAACTTCGAAGAAGATAATTTCAAGAGGTATATTGTGCTCACAGATTTTTCTTTTGATAAAAGAAAAAGATGTGGAAAAATGATGAATCTTAGGAATTTTGAAAGATATGCAAACCCAAATTACAAATACCTATCAGATCACAGCAGTCAGAATGGCCATCAGCAAAAATGGTGCAAACAATAAATGCTGAAGCGATTGTGGAGAAATGCGTACCCTCGGTTCTAAGGGGGACGTTGTAAAAGCCACTAATAAAAACACATTGGAGGTGCTTTGAAAAAGTAAACACTGAGTGACCAGTCCATCAATCACACCCACAGCTGGGCCTATCACCAGAGAAAATGAGAATCAAAAAGTCACAGGCTGGCAATCCTGCACTCCAGCAATATTCACCATAGGCAACACTTGGAAGCAATGAAAATGTCCATCAACAGAGGAATGCACCAAGAAGTGGTCCATGTACAAAATAGAATATTAACTCCAATAATAAATATAAATTAAATTTAAAAATCCAACAAAAGTAAGGAGACATCAGCTTTTGTGTGTTTATCTGGGCACATTCTACTCTAATTTACAACCGAGGAACACCACTGGCCGTAAAGTCTGTTTGCCTAGTATCAGCGTGGGGAATGTAGAAAGGTAGTAGCCCTGTGGCCGTTACCTGCAAAAGCAGTTTAAAGCCTGTGCTAATGATCACTTCATATGAACAATTACTGTAGGGCTGAAAATGAAACCTGCCCTCAAAATGTCTTGAGGGAGGTAATGGCCAAAACATTTCAAAATTTGACACATACTTTAAGAAAGCACTTTGAAGAACTAAGCTGTAATTACAGCTTGAAAAATAAAAATGACTTGCCTTAAAGCTCAATTGCAACGGAATATGAGACACATGCAAATTCAACCGTAAAGAGGTGTCAGCTCACACCCGTCAGAATAACCATCAGCAAAAACTACAAATAATAAATGCTGAAGGTGCTGTGGAGAAATGCATACCCTCAACTTTAAGTGGGACGTAACCTGGAAAGAGCCACTAATGATAACAGAATGGAGGTACCTTTAAAAGGTAAACACTGAGCTACCATATGACCTAGCAGACCTATTCCTGGACCTATAACCGACGAAGACAGAATTGGAAGGACACAGGCAGGCAAATCTGCAATGCATACTATTACAATAGCCAAGATATGGAAGTAACCAAAAAGTCCACTGACAAATGCGTGGACAAAGAAGAACTGCTACATGTACAGATGGAATATGAGCTAGTGAAAAAATGAAACAATGCCATTTGCAGCACCATAGATGAGTCTAGAGGTAATCACACAACTTGTAGTAAGTGAGAAAGTGAAAGACACATATCCTATCATATCAGATATAGGTGTTACCTAAAAATTGATACAAACGAAGATATTTCCACAGAGAAAGGCAATCACAGATTCATTAAAAAACTTATGGTTCACCAGATGGAAAGGTGTGAGGATTGGATACATTACCATATTGAGGTTAACAGAGACATACAAACACATGTGAAATATATAATCACCAAAGACCTACAGAATACCAAGAGAAGACTACTCTACATTGTGTCATAACCTACATGGGAAAAGGATCCGAAGAAGAATAGATATATGTATATGTGTGAAAGAACCACATCTTGCACACCTAGGACAAACAAAACATTGTAATCAAGTTTGCTGTGACAAAAAATAAAAATTAACTTAAAAATACGAACAAGAAGTAATGAGACATAAACTTAAAGGGCTTTTTCCTCGCACATTCCATTCTAATTTGCAACCTAGACCACCACTTCCAGTAAGGCTCTGTTGCCATAGTAACCAGATTTGGTAAAGGAGAAATGCTGCCGCCTTGTGGCCGTTTCCCGCAAGAGCGGCTTTAAACCCACAGCTAATGGTCACTTAAAATTCACAAGGACTCAGGGCTGTAAAGGACACCTGCCGTCAAAAATTGTGCTGAGGTAGGGAACGGACAAAAAAATTTAATACAGGCAAATTTTTCAATAAAATACTACGAAGAGGTAAGTATTACTCACTGTCTTTAAAAAAAAGGAGAAAGGATTAAGGCTCAACCTCAGGAATTATTAGACTCATGCAATCTAATCAACAAAAGGGTTTCCAATCACACCAGTCGATTGACCATCAGCAAAAAGTCTACAAACCATAAATGCTGATGCGGTTGTAGAGAATTGTTTATCCTCTAGCTGCTGGTGAGATGCAAAGTGGTTAATAACCAGTAATGAGAACAGAAAAGAGCTGCGTTTAAAAGTAAAAATTTAGGTACCATTCAATCCAGCAGGTGCACCATTGGACCTCTCACCTGAGAAGACAAGTATCGAGAAGACACAGGTTGCAAAAGCTGCAGTGCAGCATTATTCACAATAGCCAAGGCAGTGAAGCGATAAAAATGTCCATCAACAAGTGAATGGATATAGAATAAGTGGTCCAGGTACACAATGGAATATTAGCCATGGAAAAGAATGAAACCCTGCTCTTTGAGGCACCACAAATGAGTCTGGAGATAATCACAAATCATGAGGTAAGTCGGAAAGCAAAAGACTTATATCCTATGATATCACTTATAGGCGTTATCTAATAAATGACACAAATGAACACAATTCACAGAGAAATACACTCACAAACTTAGAAAACCAACTTTGCTCATCTAAAGGGAAAGGTGGGGGGAATGGATAAATGAAGATTCGTGTTACTATATGATATGTATATGATCCAAATACATATTATATACATATTACAAAAAGACCGACCATATAACAAGGGAGGTCTACAGAACACTCCGTAATAATTTACATGGGAAGAGGATCTCTACATAAATAGATATAAATAATGTGTAAATGAACCAGAGTGTGTACACCTTGGACAAACAACATTCTAATGATTACCCTGATTTCAAAAATTAAAACAATGAAAAAGAAGTAATCAGACATAAACTTATGGGGCGTTTTCCAGCCCATTCCATTGAAATTTACAACCTAGGAAAACGACTTCCAGAACGGTTCTGCTGCCCTAGTAACCAGATTTGGTAATGGAGAAATGCTGCTGCTTTGTGGCCGTTTCGAACAACAGCAGATTAAACCTAGTGCTAATGGTCCCTAAATATTCACACTCATTGCAGGCCTGTAAATGACACCTACATTTCAAAACAATCCTGGGGTTGAAAATTGACCAAAAAATTCAAAAGAGGGCAACGTTCCAGGAAGACACTTTCAAGACGAATATTGTACTCACACTTTTTTTTTCTTTTTTCTTTTAACAGAAAAGAAAAAGGCGTGGAAAAATGATGAATTTTAGAATATTTAACGACATGCATACCCATATTACAAATACCTATCAGCTCACAGCAGTCTGAATGGCCATTAGCAAAAATGCTGCAAAAAATAAATGCTGAAGGGAATGTGGAGAAATGCGTACCCTCGGTTGTAAGGGGGGGCATGTAAAGAGTCACTAATGAAAACACAATGTAGGTGCTTTGAAAAGGGAAACATTGAGCTACCAGTCAATCAATCAAAACCACTGCTGGACCTATCACCTGAGAAAATGAGAATCAAAAAGTCACAGGCTGGCAATCCTTCACTCCAGCAATATTTACCATAGCCAACACTTGGAAGCAATGAAAATGTCCATCAACCGAGGAATGCACCAAGAAGAAGTGGTCCATGTACACAATGGAATATTACTCCAATACTAAATATAAATTAAATTTAAAAAAAAACAAACAAAAGTAAGGAGACATCAGCATTTGTGGGTTTATCCGGGCACATTGCACTCTAATTTATAACCGAGGAACACCACAGGCCGGAAGGTCTGTTTCCCTAGTTACAAGAGTGGGGAACGTAGAAAGGCTGCCGCCCTCTGGCCGTTACGTGCAAAAGCAGCTTTAAAGCCTGTGCTAATGGTCACTTCATATGAACAAGTAATGCAGGGCTGTAAATGAAAACTGCCCTCAAAATGTCTCGAGGGAGGTAATGGCCAAAAATTTTCAAAATGTGACACATACTTTAAGAAAACACCTTGAAGAACTAAGCTGTAATCACTGTTTGATAAATAAAAAGGACATGCTTTCAAGCTCAATTTCAACAGATTATGGGATACATGCAAATTCAACCACAAAGGGTATCAGCTCACACCTATCAGAATAACCCTCAGCAAGAAAAGTACAAACAATAAATACTGAAGGTGTTTTGGAGAAATGCATACCCTCAACTTTAAGTTGGACGTAACCTGGAAAGAGCCACTAATGAGAACTGAATGGTGGTGCCTTTAAAACGTACACACTGACTTACCATATGATACAGCAAGCCCACTCCTTGGACTATAACATAAGAAGATAGAACTGGAAAGACACAGGAAGCAAATGTGTATTGCAGCAGGATTACAATAGCCAAGACATGGAGGCAACCAAAAAGTCCATCAAGAGTTGCATGGCCAAAGAGGAACTGGCACACGTACAGATGGAATATTAGCCAGGGAAAAAAATAAAACAATGCCATTTGCAGCACCATGTATGATTCTTGAGGCAATCAGGCAAATTGTACTAAGTCAGAAAGCAAAAGACACATATCCTATAATATCACTTATAGATCTTAGCTAAAAATTGATACCAATGAAGATATTTCCACAGAGAAATGCAATCACAGATTCACTAAACTAACTTATGGTTCACCAAATGGAAAGGTGTGAGGATTGGATACATTAGGATATTGGGGTTAACATAGATATAGAAACAAATGTGAAATGTGTAATCACCAAAGACCTACGTAATACCGAAAGAAGATTACTCAACATTGTATCATAACCTACTTGGGAAAATGATCCAAAGAAGAATAGATATATGTATATGTGTGAAAGAACCACATCTTGCACACCTAGAACAAACAAAACATTGTAATCAAATTTGCTCTGATAAAAAATAAAAATTAAATTAAAAAAAGAACAAGAAGTAATGAGAAATAAACTTAAGGGGCTTTTTGCTGGCACATTGCATTCTAATTTACAACCAGAACATGACTTCCATTAAGGCTCTGTCATCACTAATAAAGCAGCTTTATAATCAATGTTGAAGGTAGCTTAAAAGAAGTCTCACTAATTATTGATAGTAACAAGAAAACAAAGAAAAGTAAAAATCTCACTGCAAAAAGTATACATAGAGTAAGTCAAGGTAGATCAAACACTTATTAAACTTCTGTAAAGAATAAAAGACAACAGTAGTATGTTTTTTTAAAAAGAGAGGGCCCAAATAAATCTGAAATGAAAGAGATGATGTTACAACAGACCCCACAGAAATACAAAGTATCCTAAGATACACACAGGGTAACTCAGGGCTAAGATTGGACAGAGCCCACTCTCCAGTCCCCTGTACATGACTTACAGGAGCCTCAGGAACTGAGGAGGGGGTCCCTGAGGAGAGGCTCAAGATAGAATATGGTAGGCATTAACATGGCTCCATTCATCTTAAACATGCCTGAACTACATTCACACGAGATGATTTTGTACTGTATGTACATCGGCACCTCTAGTCGGAACTGCAGATCTTTGGCTTCACCACCTCAACTGACAGCAATAGCTTCACCTGCTGTGGACCGTCTCCTATAGGATTTCTAGAACCACAAAGCATCGAAGCTTCACAGGACCCAGAGTCTGTGCGACTCCACGCAGAGTCTCAGAGTCTCAACTCCACTTAGATACTCCACTCTTGGAGGGCACACACAAAGTAGTGAGCACATCAGAACCCAGGGGAAGGAGCAGTGACCCCATAGGAGAATGACCAGAACTACCTGATAGTTTTAGAGGGTCTCCTGCAGAGGCAGGTGGTAGCTGTGGCTGTGGCTCACCGTGAGGACAACGACACTGGCAGCAGAAGTTCTGGGAAATACTCCTTGGTGTGAGCCCTCCCAGAGTCCGCCATTAACCCCACCAAGAGCAAGGTAGGCTCCAGTGCTGGGTCACCTCAGGCGAAACTACCAACAGGGAGGGAACCCAGCCCCATGCATCAGCAGATAAGTGGATTAAACTTTTTATTAAAGTTTTATTTAATCTGCAGACAAGCAGATTAAAGCTTTGCCCACCAAAGCAACACCCAGCTCTACCCACCACCAGTCCCTCCCATCAGGAAGCTTGCACAAGCCTCTAAGATAGACTCATCCACTGGAGAGCAGACAGCAGAAGCAAGAAGAACTACAATTCTGCAGCCTGTGGAAGGAAAACCACATTCACAGAAAGATAGACAAAATGAAAAGGCAGAGGACTTTATACCAGATTAAGGAACAAGATAAAACCCTAGGAAAAAAAAAACGAAATGAGGTGGAGATACGGAACCTTCCAGAAAAAGAATTCAGAATAATGATAGTGAACATGATCCAAGACCTTGGCTAAAGAATGGAGGCAAAGATCGAGAAGAAGCAAGAAATGCTTAACAAAGACCTAGAAGAATTAAGGAGCAAACACCTAGAAGAATTAAAGAACAAACAAACAGAGGTGAACCATATAATAACTGAAATGAAAAATACACCAGCAGGAATCAGTAGCAGAATAACTGTGGCAGAAGAACGGATAAGTGACCTGGAAGACAGAAAGGTGGAAATCACTGCCATGGAACAGAATAAAGAAAAAGAATGAAAATAAATGAAGACACCCTAAGAGTCCTCTGGGACAACATTAAACGCAACAACATTCACATCATAGGGGTCCCAGAAGGAGAAGAGAGAGAGAAAGGACCCAAGAATACATTTGAAGAGATTATAGTCGAAAACTTCCCTAGCATGGGAAAAGAAATAGCCACCCAAGTCCAGGAAGTGCAGAGAGTCCAGGTCAGGATAAATCAAAGGAGAAAAATGCCAAGACACATAGTAACCAAATTGACAAAAATTGAAGACAAAGAAAAATTATTAAAAACAACAAGGGAAAAATGACAAATAACATACAAGGGAAATCCCATAAGGATAACAGCTGATTTCTCAGCAGAAAATCTACAAGCCAGAAGGGAGTGGCATAAATTTAAAGTGATGAAAGGGAAGTACCTACAACCAAGAGTACTCCAACCAGCAAGGATCTCATTCAGATTTGACAGAGAAATCATAAGCCCTACAGACAAGCAAAAGCTAAGAGAATTCAACACCATGAAACCAGCTCTACACCAAATGCTAAAGGAACTTCTCTAAGTGGGAAACACAAGAGAAGAAAAGGACCCACCAAGACAAACCCATAACAATTAAGAAAATAGTAATAGGAACATACATATCAATAATTACCTTAAACGTGAATGGACTAAATGTTCCAACCAAAAGACACAGGCTCCCTGAATGGATCCAAAAACAAGACCCATATATATGCTGTCTACAAGAGACCCATTTCAGACCTAGGGACACATACAGACTGAAAGTGAGGCGATGGAAAAATATATTCTATGCAAATGAAAATCAAAAGAAAGCTGGAGTAGCAATACTCATAGCAGATAAAATAGACTTTAAAATAAAGAATGTTACAAGAGACAAGGAAAGTCACTACATAATGGTCAAGGGATCAATCCAAGAAGAAGATATAACAATTATAAATATATATGTGCCCAACATAGGAGCACCTCAATACATAAGGCAACTGCTAACAGCTATAAAAGAGGAAATCAACAGTAACACAATAATAGCAGGGGACTTTAACAGCTCACTTACACCAGTGGAGATCATCCAGACAGAAAATTAATAAGGAAACACAAGCTTTAAATGACACAATAGACCAGATATAGTTAATTGATATTTATAGGACATTCCATCCAAAAACAGCAGATTACACGTTCTTCTCAACTGCACATGGAACATTCTCCAGGATAGATCACATCTTGGGTCACAAATAAAGCCTCAGTAAATTTAAGAAAACTGAAATCATATCAAGCAGCTGTTCCGACCACAATGCTATGAGATTAGAAATCAATAACAGGGACAAAACCGTAAAAAACACAAACACATGAAGGCTAAACAATACGTTACTAAATAACCAAGTGATCACTGAAGAAATAAAAGAGGAAATCAAAAACTACCTAGAGACAAATGACAAGAAACACACGATGATCCAAAACCTATGGGATGCAGCAAAAGCAGTTCTAAGAGAGAAGTTTATAGCAATACGAGCCTACCTCAAGAAACAGGAAAAATCTCAAATAAACAATCTAACCTTACACCTAGAGGAACTAGAGAAAGAAGAACAAAACCAAAAGTTAGTAGAATGAAAGAAATCATAAAGATCAAAGCAGAAATAAATGAAATAGAAGCAAAGAAAATGAAAGCAAAGATCAATAAAACTAAAAGCTGGTTCTTTGAGAAGATAAACAAAAATGATAAACCTTTAGCCAGACTCAAGAAAAAGAGGGAGAGGAATCAAATCAACAAAATTAGAAGTGAAAAAGGAGAAGTTACAACAGACACCACAGGAATACAAAGCATCCTAAGAGACTACTACAAGCAACTCTATGCCAATAAAATGGACAACCTGGAAGAAATGGGCAAATTCTTAGAAAGGGATAACCTTCCAAGACTGAACCAGGAAGAAATAGAAAATATGAACAAACCTATCACAAGCAATGAAATTGAAAGTGTGATTAAAAATCTTCCAACAAACAAAAGTCCAGAACCAGATGGCATCACAGGTGAATTCTGTCAAACATTTAGAGAAGAGCTAACACCCAACCTTCTCAAATTCTTCAAAACAATTGCAGGGGAAGGAACACTCCCAAACTCATTCTATGAGACCACCGTCACCCTGATACCAAAACCAGACAAAGATACTACAAGGAAAGAAAATTATACACCAATATCACTGATGAATATAGTTGTAAAAATCCTCAACAAAATACTAGCAAACAGAATCGAACAACACATTAAAAGGATCAAACACCATGATCAAGTGGGTTTTATCCCAGGGATGCAAGGATTCTTCAATATACACAAATCAATGTGATACACCATATTAACAAATTGTAGAATAAAACCATATGATCATCTCAATAGATGCAGGAAAAGATTTTGAGAAAATTCAACACCCATTTACGATAAAAACTCTGCAGATTGTGGGCATAGAGGGAAACTACCTCAACATAATAAAGGCCATATATGACAAACCCACAGCAAACATCATTCTCAACGGTGAAAAACTGAAAACGTTTCCTCTAAGATCAGGAACAAGACGAGGATGTCCACTCTCACCACTACTATTCAACATAGTTTTGGAAGTCCTAGCCATGGCAATCAGAGAAGAAAAAGAAATAAAAGAAATACAAAAAGGAAAAGAAGAAGTAAAATTGTCACTGTTTGCAAATGACATCATATCATAGATAGAGAATCCTAAAGATGCCACCAGAAAACCACTGGAGCTAATCAATGAATTTGGTAAAGTTGCAGGATACAAAATTAATGCACAGAAATTGCTTGCATTCCTATACACTAACAATGAAAGAACAGAAAGAGAAATTAAGGAAACAATCCCATTACCACTGCAACAAAAATAAAACACCTAGGAATAAACCTACTTAAGGAAGTAAAAGACCTGTACTCAGAAAACTATAAGACACTGATGAAAGAAATCAAAGTTGATATAAACAGATGGAGACATATACCATGTTCTTGGATTAGAAGAATCAATATTGTGAAAATGACTATACTACCCAAAGCAATCTACAGATTCAATGCAATCCCTATCAAATTACCAATGGTATTTTCTACAGAACTAGAAAAAAAAATCTTAAAATTTGTAGGGAGACACAAAAGACCCCGGATAGCCAAAGCAGTCTTGAGGGGAAAAAAAAAGAGCTGGAGGAATCAGACTTCCAGACTTCAGACTATATTACAAAGCTACAGTAATCAAGATAATATGGTAGTGGCACAAAAACAGAAATATAGATCAATAGAACAGGATAGAAAGCACAGAGATAAACCCACGTACCTATGGTCCACTAATCTATGACAAAGGAGGCAAGGGTATACAATGGAGAAAAGACAGTGTCTTCAGTAAGTGGTGCTGGGAAAACTGGACAACTACATGTAAAAGAATGAAATTAGAACACTCCCTAACACCATAGACAAAAATAAACTCAAAATGGATTAGAGACCTAAATGTAAGACCAGCCACTATAAAACTCTTAGAGGAAAACATAAGCAGAACAGTCTATGACATAAATCACAGCAAGATCCTTTTTGACCCACCTCCTAGAGAAATGGAAATATAAACAGAAATAAAAAAAATGGGACTTAATGAAATTTAAAATCTTTTGCACAGCAAAGGAAAACAAAAGCAAGATGAAAAGACAACCATCAGAATGGGAGAAAATATTTTCAAATGAAGCAAATGGCAAAGGATTAACCTCCAAAAAGCAGCTCCTGTAGCTCAATATCACAAAACCAAACAACCCAATCCAAAAATGGGCAGAAGACCTAAATAGACATTTCTCCAAAGAAGATATACAGGTTGCCAACAAACACATGAAAGGATGTTGAACATCACTAATTATTAGAGAAATGCAAATCAAAACTACAATGAGGTATCACCTCACACCAGTCAGAATGGCCATCATCAAAAAATCTACAAACAATAAATGCTGGAGAGGCATTTATTGGAGAAAAGGGAACCCTCTTGCACTGTTGGTGGGAATGTAAATTGATATAGCCACTAGGGAGAACGGTATGGGGGTTCCTTGAAAACTAAAAATAGAACAACCGTACAACCCAGCAATCCCACTACTGGACATTTACCCTGAGAAAACCATAATTCAAAAAGAGTCATGTACCACAATGTTCATTGTAGCTCTATTTACAATAGCCAGGACATGGAAGCAACCTAAGTGTCCATCAACAGATAACTGGATAAAGAAGATGTGGCACATATATACAATGGAACATTATTCAGCCATAAAAAGAAACAAAACTGAGTTATTTGTAGTGAGGTGGATGGATCTAGAGTCTGTCCTACAGAGTGAAGTAAGTCAGAAAGAGAAAAACAAATACCGTATGCTAACACATATATATGGAATCTAAAAGAAAAATAGTTTATGAAAAACCTAGGGGCAGGAAAGGATTAAGGACACCGACGTAGAGAAAGGACTTGAGGACACGGGGAGGGGGAAGTGTAAGCTGGGACAAAGTGAGAGAGTGGTATGGACATATATACACTACCAAATGTAAAATTGATAGCTACTGGGAAGCAGCCACATAGCACAGGGAGATCAGCTCGGTGCTTTGTGACCACCTAAAGGGGTGGGATAAGGGAGTGAGAGGGAGGTGCAAGAGGGAGTGGATATGTTGTTATATGTATACATATAGCTGATTCACTTTTTTATACAGCAGAAACTAACACACAATTGTAAAGTAATGATACTCCAATAAAGATGTAAAAGGAAAAAAAAAGAAAGCCCAGAGATAAACCTACACACCTATGGTCCACTAATCTATGACAAAGGAGGCAAGGATATACAATGGAGAAAAGACAGTCTCTTCCATAAGTGGTGCTGGGAAAAATGGACAACTACATGTAAAAGAATGAAATTAGAACACTCCCTAACACCATACACAAAAAATAAACTCAAAATGGATTAGAGACCGAAATGTAAGACCGGACACTATAAAACTCTTAGAGGAAAACATAGGAAGAATACTCTTTGACAAAAATCACAACAAGATCTTTTTTGATCCACCTACTAGAGTAATGGAATAAAAAACAAAAATAAACAAATGGGAGCAAATGAAACCTAAAAGCTTTTGCAAAGCAAAGGAAACTACAAACAAGACGAAAAGACAACCTCAGAATGGGAGAAAATATTTGCAAACGAATCAATGGACAAAGGATTAATCTCCAATATATATAAACAGCACATGCAGCTCAACAGTAAAAAAACAAACAACCCAATCCAAAAATGGGCAGATGAGGTAAATAGACATTTGTCCCAAGAAGACATACAGATGGCCATGAAGCCCATGAAAAGCTGCTCAACATCACTAATTATTAGAGAAATATAAACCAAAACTACAATGAGGTATCACCTCACACAAGTTAGAATGGGCATCATCAGAAAATCTACAAACAACAAATGCTGGAGAGGGTGTGGAGAAAAGGGAACCCTCTTACACTATTTGTGGGAATGTAAATTGATACAGTCACTATGGAGAACAGTATGGAGGTTCCTTAAAAAACTAAAAATAGAATTACCATATGACCCAGCAATCCCACTACTGGGCATATACCCAGAGAAAACCATAATTCAAAAAGACACATTCACCACAATGTTCATTGCAGCACTATTTACAATAGCCAGGTCATGGAAGCAACCTAAATGCCCATAGATAGACAAATGGAAAATATGTGGTACATATATAAAATGGAATATTACTCAGTCATAAAAAGGAATGAAATTGGGTCACTTGTAAAGACATGGATAGATCTAGAGACTGTCATACAGAGTGAAGTAAGTCAGAAAAAGAAAAACAAATATCGTATATTAACGCATACATGTGGAACCTAGAAAAATGGTACAGATGAACCGGTTTGCAAGGCAGAAATAGAGACACAGATGTAGAGAACAAATGTATGGTCACCAAGGGGGGAAAGTGGCAGGGTGGTGGTGGTGGGATGAATTGCGAGCCTGGGATTGACATATATACACTTATATGTATAAAATAGATAACCAATAAGAGCCTGCTGTATAAAAAAATGAATAAAATAAAATTTAAAAATTATAAAATAATATTTAAAAACATAAAACACAAAAAAACGTTCTGTCCTTCCCATAGACGTATTTATATGAATGAATTATTCCCATGCTTATATCTATAAATACAAAAAGAGGAATAAAACCTACCTTGAACCAAAAAAGAAAAAAAAACAGAACCCACTGGTCATACAGAGGAAAACCCTATCAGGGCACTTGCTCCAGTGGTAAACATTCTGAAGTTAGTCAGAGGTGGGGAATCGTCTCCCATGCAGCCAGCAGCTCCCCCGCAAGGAGCGTCCTCATTGCAAAGCTGGGGGACCGTGAGGAGGTGTCTCTGAGTAAACGTGAGCTGAGCCTCAGGCCAGCTGCTGCTGAACTTTTCCCACCCTTCCCAGGTAAAACACCTGAATGTGTGCAAAGACTTTAAAGCCTAGAGGAAAGGGCTTGGAGTCACACCAGCGACAGCACGCAGGCCGACTTGGTGCCTGTAGGTCAGCCAGGATGGTCCTGGCCCCAGGCGCTCTTCTGGAAGCTTTCCATTTCCCTGACTGAGGTACCCCTCCTGTCCCGGTCCCCACTGCTTTTTTCCTTCCTCACCTCTGCCCGGGGAGAAATTCCAGCAGCAGGTATGGGTGACACATCGTCTTCTTTAGCAGGTGGCAGCCCGGCAACTCCTGCAGAAAGTCCAGCAGAGCCCCACTCACACGGGGCCACTCATAGAGCCCTGGGCCCTACTCCCTCCCACCAGCACAACCCCGAGACTGCTGACGGGGCAGAGAATATGGCGTCAGGCACAGCTGCAGAGGCTTTTGCTGCCTGGAGGGGTGTTTATATTGACCTCAACCCAGGCACACCTGGGAAGGGCTGGCCGGCCAGGTCAGGCTGCCCAGGTCAGCCAATCCTCGCCCCTCAGGGGCTCAGAGTTGCAGATAATGGGCCTTGCTGCACCGGCCAGATCCAAGGAACAGGTGTAGGGTCCCGAGAGTCAGGATAGACAAGGGGTGGCAGCCCTGGCTTGTTTTCTAATCATTTTATCTGGTCCATGAGTGGAAGACAACTTCAAGAAGACCCTCTCCTAATGAGAGGAACCCAGGAGTCAGGGAGAGGAGGGTTGGTGGGTGGAGACAGATGCCTGGTGCCCCGGCTGCAGTGGAAGCCCCTGGAAGACCAGGTGGAGGGAGGCTGCACAGAGTGAAGCCTAGGGTCACAGACATGTCGGAGCTGCTGTTTGTTAGTTCAAGCCCTGCTCTGAGGTGCTCTGTGTCAGCTCTGAGCGACAGGTGTGCTGGCGGTGCTCTGCAATGAGGGCTATGTGCACGGTTCCTGTGTGCCCAGCTCTGCCGGGGTACCTGTCCAAGGGAGCTCCATATCCAGGGAGGGGCCTGCCCACGAGAGCCCCGTGAGCTGCTGGGTACCTGCCCAGGTGAGCTCCATATCCTGGTAGGGGCCTGCCCACGAGAGCCCCGTGAGCTGCTGGGTACCTGCCCAGGTGAGCTCCATATCCTGGGAGGGGCCTGACCACGAGAGCCCCGTGGGCTGCTGGGTACCTGCCCAGGTGAGCTCCATATCCTGGGAGGGGCCTGACAATGAGAGCCCCATGGGCTGCGGGGTACCTGCACAGGTGAGCTCCATATCCTGGGAGGGGCCTAACCACGAGAGCCCCGTGGGCTGCTGGCTACCTGCACAGGTGAGCTCCATATCCTGGGAGGGGCCTGACCATGAGAGCCCCGTGGGCTGCTGGGGACCTGGTAAAGGACGCCAGGACAGTCAGTGAAGCCACAGAGGATATACATCCAGTAGTTCCTAATTCCTACACCCTGCTGGCCATTCTACCATCCACCAGGACATGGTATTCTGTATTAGACTTCAATGATGCCTTTTTCTGTATTCCATTAGTCCCAGAGTCACAAGAAATTTTGGCTGTGAGTGGCAGGACTCAACATACAACAAAAACAATACTGCTTGGCCGTCCTGCCCCAGGGGTTCAAAAATTCCCACACCATCTTTGGGGAAACGTTAGCTAAAACCCTAAAAGATCTACCTCTGGAGAAGTGAACCCTCCTTCAATATGCAGACGACATTCTGGGCTTCCCTGGTGGCGCAGTGGTTGAGAATCTGCCTGGCAATGCAGGGGACACAGGTTCGAGCCCTGGTCTGAGAAGATCCCATATGCCGCGGAGCAACTAGGCCCATGAGCCACAATTACTGAGCCTGCGCTTCTGGAGCCTGTGCTCCACAATAAGAGAGGCTGCGATAGTGAGAGGCCCGCGCACCGCGATGAAGAGTGGCCCCCGCTTGCCGCAACTAGAGAAAGCCCTCGCACAGAAACAAAGACACAACACAGCCATAAATAATAAATAAATAACTTTTAAAAAAATATGCAGACGACATTCTGATCGCCAGCCCTACTAAGGAGGCCTCTGGACTACCTAGCCAATAAAAGATAGAAGGTGTCCAAGAAAAAGGCTCAAATATCACAGACTAAGGTGACCTGCCTGGGCTTCATTCTCACAGAAGATCGGAGAAGCCCATCCCAGGAAAGGGAAGAAGCCATTTGCAGCCTCACCCTTCCTAAAACTAGAAGACAGCTTAGGGGTTCCTGGGGAGACTGGGGTTTGCTGCATCTGGATCCCTAACTACAGTCTAATACCTGGGCCTCTATATGAAACACTGAAAGGAAAAGATGATGATCCTTTTGAATAGAATCCAGAAGCGGCCTTTCAAGAATGGAAAGAGCAGTCAATTCAGACCCTTGCCCTGGACCTCCCTAATTTAGCTAAACCCTTTGACCTTTACATTCCTGGTCGAAGGCGAATCGCCCTTGGAGTTTTAGTGTCAAAACTGGGACCACTTGAAATGGAACAACGCAAGAATGCCCTCCAGGCATTGGCCAGCCACCCCATCCGACCAGGATACTGGGGGTATCTAAAAACCTGGAAATGAGCAGCCCGCAAGGCCAGCTCCCTCCTAAGGGTAAAGGACGCCACTTGGTGATCCTAAACACCCACCATGCCCTGAAGTTGCAGGGATCGCTCCGTGGGCACAGTGACCTCGAGTGAGGAGGCCCTCCAACTCCAACCTCCAGAGAGACAACCTGGGACAAAAGGCCCCCATGACGACTCATGTGACCATCACTTGACCTGGAGCTTCTCTCAGAAAACCACAAGAGTGTGCCCCAAAAGAACAGACTATTGCTTGCAGGACTTACTGCACCCAGAGCGGAGCTAATAAACCTGGCAGGGGACCCGTAAATAACGCTGCCACCATAGAAAAGCCTACAGACACCACGGTGACGGCGGCCAATGAGACCAGATGTACTCCTGGTTACTTCAAAAGGGCGGTGACTGAGTGGCCATCATGGTCCTGGATCACCACCGGCCCTGGACTGTCTGGGAGTTGAGCAGGCAGGGCTCTGAAACCTGGTGCTGTTTGTATGTTAATTCAGTGGCCTAACTGAAGAAAGCACAGACTACTGGTCAGAGCATCTAGGCTGGCAGAAACCGTCAGCCTAAGGGGGCCGAACCAATGTGGAGCAGGGTAAAACCGGCCCCCCCAGCGTCCCTGTGCATCTCTTTCCTGGACCCTTAAAGGTCATTAGAATCTATAAAACTTCCAACGCTGGTGCTCAAGCAGACGAGCAGTGAGGGAGGAGGCCTCGGGACAATCAACCTCACCTGGAGGCTGCTGGGGAGAAGTCCTGCCCCTCCCCCCGGGTATGAGGATACCCAACTCAGCACGAAGCATTTACAGAAGAGGTGTCTGCACCCTCAGCGCCCCAAGAATGTGGAATGGGACAAGAGGCAGAGGAGGGGTTTGTCACCGGCAAAGCCCATTAAAAATTCCTGGGAGATAAAAATAGAATCTGGGCAATAAAATAAAGTCTAACCTTTTTTTCCTTTGTGCTTTTTCTAATTTCACTTGTTCCTAGGTTTCCACAGGCAGAGGTCCCACACCTGGCACTTCAGACCCGATTTCCTAGTGCAAAATGGCTGGGCCGACACCTCAGCTCTCGGGGCCCTGTGCAGACTCCGCCACATAGAGCCTGAGCTCCAGCCAACCCAGACCTCGAGAGCTCCGCCCCATCCCTCCTGCTGACGCTGACGGGATCCCTACACAGCAGCCCGGCCCACAGCCCGCGGGGGAGCGCACGCTCTCACCTCTCCATTCTCTGATCAAAATATAAAGTTTTCCTTTGCTTCTGAACCAAACTCAGTCTCGATCTGTTGGCTCCAATGACACTGGGCAGGGGGACCCTTGTTGGGGCCGACTCTGCAGGATCAGTAACAGAATTTGAGAACATTGTAACTTCAATGAACAGATGTGTGAGCCAAATATTGTAACTTCAATGAACATATGTGTGAGCCAAATATTGTAACTTCAATGAACAGATGTGTGAGCCAAACTGTAGTTAACATAGAGCAGTGTATAAGGCTCGTGTAAAATAAGGTATTTCTAACACTTCCATTTGATATTTCCATCACTTTATTATAAGCAAGTTCAGTGGAGGGGTTTGTCGTATTTGTCAGGTCAACATTAGAGAAATGCAGTGATTTCTTTCCAAGGATGTGGATCTACTAATCTTGGCTGAAGTTTCAATCTTGTTTTGAATGATTTTCCATTGAAAATGATACCTCTCTTTCAGCTCCTAGATTTCTGAGAAGTATAAAATCTTGTATTTTTTTATTACCAAAGGGGAAAGGTGGGAGGAGGGATAAATTAACAGTTTCGGATTAACATATACACACTGCTATGTATAAAATATATCATCAACAAGAAACTGCTGTATAGCACAGGGAACTATACTCAATATTTTGTAATAACCCCTAAGGGGAAATAATCTGAAAAACAATAGATATCTATATCGACATCATCTATCAACTACAGATAAAATGGAAACTAAAGGAGGCCGATGGTGAGCGTTTCTGACCATGAAGACTTCAATCCTCTAAAGTTCGGACTCTGCCTACAGCCCAGTCCCTTAATGAACATACATGTACCAGTAGCTTAAAAATTCCCAAGATTGGGGATCGGGGAGACACTGATTTGAAAAAATCCCTGGTGTTCTCCTTACATACATGGGAGCTTTCCTACAGCTAAAACATGCCTGTGACACCCAGAAGATGGTACACGGTTGGATCAGGAAGATTTTGGAAAAGGCACCTCATCTCCTAATCCCCTGGTTGTCGGGTTAACCCCTCCAGCCTCTTTCCTAACATTCTCCACACTTGAGGATGTCAGCACCTTCAACATCCTGTTGCACAGACTTTGGAATTTGTCCAGAGGATGAAGGGGAAGGAGGAGAAACAATGAGAGACAAGCCCTAGATGTTCAGACAGGCACAGGTCACTCTAATTTCAAATCAGAAAGAAGAATTAAACACAGGCTCAGCCTGCCCCACGGAACCAGTATAAGGCCTAAAGGAATCCTGCGGTTTTGCAGCCAGCTCACAAAAAAGCGAGTTTAAAAATGGAGCTCAGGGGCACTGCAATTCACAAACATGCAGAATTATAAATGATCACTCTCGTCCAAAAATATATTGAGGGAAGGCAACAAAGACGATTTGAAAGCAAGGCAGAATTGCAGGAAACAAATTTCAGGAGGTAGATTCGAATCGCCTTTAAAGCACATGAAAAGCGGTAAAACGTCGACAATGATGCCCTTGGCCAAAGAGGGCGAACACATTTTTTCCTGAATATACTCAGGAAAAAAGGCATACGCCTTTTTTCACCAACCAAGCAAGCCAGAAATGCAAATGAGCACTACAAAGAAGTCTCACTTCCCAGGGTTCAAAAGGGCCATTCTAAAAGAGTGTAAAACCCAGAAATGCAGGACAGGCCAGGGAGAAAAGGGAGCCTTGTTAGGCTGATGGGCGGGATGTAATTTGCCAACGGCCACTCTGGAGAAGTGTATGGTGTTTCCTAAAACATCTAAAAAACACAGCTAGAGAGCATAGGGCACTTCCACTCATGGGCGTATAAACTGGGAAAAATAAAAATCAAAAAGACACAGGTACCCCAAAGTTTAGGGCTGCTCTGTTTACAAGAACCTCCATTTCAGTACACCATTAATATGCCAGGATAGAGAAAAATGGATAAAGAAGTTGTGCTAATATGTACAATGGAATACCACTCAGCCATGAAATCAATGTCATACGGCTAATAGCAGCATGATGAGTGGATTCAAGTACAATGTTTCTAAGTGAAATAAGTCACACAGAAAAAGATACTTATCATAAGATATCACTTATACAGGGAATGTAAAAACAGCTACACTTGAACTGAATTACAAAACAGAACAGAGTCACATGTTTAGAAAACACACTATGGCTGCTTAACGGGAAAGGTGAGGTGGGGTGATGCATAAAACAAGGGTTTCAAATTAGCTCAGACACGGTTCCATATACCCAATATGTAATAGACAAGTCCTACCCCTTGCTCAGAGAACTGGACTCAACACTCCCTATTCACGGCACAAGAATATATCTGACTAGTAAGAATCTTAAAACCTATGTATTGATATCTCTCTGTAAGTGAGTCAAGTGGGTGTAAAGCAGCATAAACACAGCAGTGAAAATCAGCTAAACCCCAATCTAAAAATAAATTACAAAAAAAACCCAACAAATAAAATGAAAGAGAGAGAAATTAGTAAAAATTTCGTTCAGGGGCAGTGAAGCAACCTGGATTGACCATATCTAGACCCACGGCTGGGTTACACATAAGGCTGGACACTCTTGGGGCAGAGAGGATTGGTGAGGTTGGGTGAGCAGACGCAGACCCTTTAAAGTAATACTGCGTGGTACCCATCCCACGGGTCCCAAATCTCCAGGTTCAAGGGCATCTTCCTACATCGAAAACATGCATGAGAAACCCAGAAGATGATACACGGTGTGATCGGGAAAGGATTCTAAAACGCACCTCATTTCTCATCTCCTACTGCTCGGGATAGCCATTCCAGCCACTTTACTAGCAACCTCCCTCCTTGGAGAATCAGCACCTTTAACCTCCTGTTCCGTACAGGTTGCAATTTGTCCTGAGGATGAATGGGAAGAGTGGGAACCAAAGAGAGACTAGCTCTAGGTGTTGGGACAGGCACATGCTACTCTATTTTCCGATGAGGAAGAAGAATTAACCACAGGCTCAGCCTGCCGCCTGGGACCAGAATAGGGCCTGAAGCAATCCTGCGCTTTTGCGGCCAGCTCCCAAGAAAGCGAGTTGAAAAATGGAGCTCAGAGGCACTGCAATTCACAAACCTGCAGACTTATAAATGATGACTCTAGTCCACAAATATATTGAGGGAAAACAACGAAGAGGATTTGAAAGCAAGGCAGAATTGCAGGAAACAGATTTCAGGAGGGAGATTCGAATCGCCTTTAATGCACAGGAAAAGCGGCAAAACCTCGACAATGATGCCCTTGACCAAAAAGGGCGTATGCGTTTTTTCCTGAATATATTCAGGAAAAAACGCATACGCCCTTTTTGGCCAACCAAGCAACCTGGAAAGGCAAATCAGCGCTACAAAGAAGTCTCGCTTCCCATCGGTCAAAAGGGCCATGCTGAATAAAGTGTCAAAACCAGAAATGCAAGAGAGGCCATGGAGAAACGGGAGCCTGGCTACGCTGATGGGCGGGATGTAAATTGCCAACAGCCACTCTGGAGAAGTGCACGGTGTGTCCTGAAACATCTAAAAAACTCAGCTTAGGGAGCATAGGGCACTTCCACTCATGGGCGTATAAATTGGGAAAACTAAAAATCAGCAAGACACAGGCACCCCAAAGTTTAGGGCTGCTCTGTTGACAAGAACCTCCACTTCGTTACACCTTAAATATCCCAGGAAAGAGAAAAATGGATAAAGAAGTTGTGGTCCTTATGTACAATGGAATATCACTCAGCCATGAAATCAACGTCATAAGGCTAGTAGCAGCAAGATGAGTGGATTTAGGTAGGACGATTCTAAGTGAAATAAGTCACACAGAAAAAGATACTTATCATAAGATATCACTTATAGAGGGAATATAAAAACCGCTACCCTTGAACTGAATTACAAATCAGAGCAGGGTCACACGTTTAGAAAACACACTATGGCTGCTTAACGGGAAAGGTGAGGTGGGGTGATGCATAAAACAAGGGTTTCAAATTAGCTAAGATACCGTTCCATAAAGCCAATAGGTAATAGACAAGACCTACTCCTTGCTCAGTGAATTGGACTCAACACCCCCTATTCCCCGCCCAAGAATATACCTGACTAGTAAGAATCTTAAAACCTATGCATTGATATCTCTCTGTAAGTGAGTCAAGTGGGTGTAAAGCGGCAAAAACACAGCAGTGAAAAGCAGCTAAACCCCATTATAAAAATCAATTACTTTTAAAAACCCGTGAAACAAAGACAGTGAAAGAGAGAGAAATTCTTACAAAATTCGTTCAGGGGCTGTGATGCCACCTGGATTGACCATATCTAGACCCACAGCTGATTGAGACATAAGGGTGGACACTTTTGCGGCTGAGAGGTTTGGTGAGGTTGGGTGAGGAAACGCAGACCCTTTATATTAATACTGCATGGTACCCATCCCATGGGTCCCAAATCACCAGGTTCAAGGGCATCTTCCTACATCGAAAACATGCATGAGAAACCCAGAAGATGGTACACCGTGTGATCGGGAAAGCTTTCTAAAACGCACCTCATTTCTCAACTCCTTGTGCTCGTGTTCGCCATTCCAGCCACTTTACTAGCAATCTCCCTCCTTGGAGAATCAGCACCTTTAACTTCCTGTTCCGTACAGGTTGCAATTTGTCCTGAGGATGAACGGGAAGAGGGGGAACCAATGAGAGACTAGCTCTAGGTTTTGGGAAAGGCACAGGTCTCTCTATTTTCCATTCAGTAAGAAGAATTAACCGCAGGCTCAGCCTGCCGCCCGGGAGCAGAATAGGGCCTGAAGCAATCCTGCGCTTTTGCGGCCAGCTCCCAAGAAAGCGAGTTGAAAAATGGAGCTCAGGGGCACTGCAATTCACAAACATGCAGACTTATAAATGATGACTCTCGTCCAAAAATATATTGAGGGAAGGCAACGAAGAGGATTTGAAAGCAAGGCAGAATTGCAGGAAACAGATTTCAGGAGGGAGATTCGAATCGCCTTTAAAGCACAGGAAAAGCGGCAAAATCTCGACAATGATGCCCTTGGCCAAAAAGGGCGTATGCGTTTTTTCCTGAATATATTCAGGAAAAAACGCATACGCCCTTTTTGGCCAACCAAGCAACCTGGAAATGCAAATCAGCGCTACAAAGAAGTCTCGCTTCCCATCGGTCAAAAGGGCCATGCTGCATAAAGTGTCAAAACCAGAAAGGCAGGACAGGCCATGGAGAAATGGGAGCCTGGCTACGCTGATGGGCGGGATGTAAATTGCCAACAGCCACTCTGGAGAAGTGTACGGTGTGTCTTGAATCATCTAAAAAAACTCAGCTTAGAGGGCATAGGGCACTGCCACTCATGGGCATATAAATTGGGAAAACAAAAATCAGTAAGACACAGGCACCCCAAAGTTTAGGGCTGCTCTGTCGACAAGAACCTCCACTTCGTTACACCTTAAATATCCCAGGAAAGAGAAAAATGGATAAAGAAGTTGTGGTCCTTACGTACAATGGAATATCACTCAGCCATGAAATCAACGTCATAAGGCTAGTAGCAGCAAGATGAGTGGATTTCGGTAGGACGATTCTAAGTGAAATAAGTCACACAGAAAAAGATACTTATCATAAGATATCACTTATAGAGGGAATATAAAAACCGCTACCCTTGAACTGAATTACAAATCAGAGCAGGGTCACACGTTTAGAAAACACACTATGGCTGCTTAACGGGAAAGGTGAGGTGGGGTGATGCATAAAACAATGGTTTCAAATTAGCTAAGATACCGTTCCATAAAGCCAATAGGTAATAGACAAGACCTACTCCTTGCTCAGTGAATTGGACTCAACACCCCCTATTCCCCGCCCAAGAATATACCTGACTAGTTAGAATCTTAAAACCTATGCATTGATATCTCTCTGTAAGTGAGTCAAGTGGGTGTAAAGCGGCAAAAACACAGCAGTGAAAAGCAGCTAAACCCCATTATAAAAATCAATTAATTTTAAAAACCCGTGAAACAAAGACAGTGAAAGAGAGAGAAATTCTTACAAAATTCGTTCAGGGGCTGTGATGCCACCTGGATTGACCATATCTAGACCGACAGCTGATTGAGACATAAGGGTGGACACTTTTGCGGCTGAGAGGTTTGGTGAGGTTGGGTGAGGAAACGCAGACCCTTTATATTAATACTGCATGGTACCCATCCCATGGGTCCCAAATCTCCAGGTTCAAGGGCATCTTCCTACATCGAAAACATGCATGAGAAACCCAGAAGATGGTACACCGTGTGATCGGGAAAGGTTTCTGAAACGTACCTCATTTCTCATCTCCTTGTGCTCGGGTTCGCCATTCCAGCCGCTTTACTAGCAATCTCCGTCCTTGGAGAATCAGCACCTTTAACCTCCTGTTCCGTACAGGTTGCAATTTGTCCTGAGGATGAACGGGAAGAGGGGGAACCAATGAGAGACTAGCTCTAGGTGTTGGGACAGGCACAGGTCACTCTATTTTCCCATCAGGAAGAAGAATTAACCACAGGCTCAGCATGCCGCCCGGACCAGAATAGGGCCTGAAGCAATCCTGCGTTTTGCGGCCAGCTCCCAAGAAAGCGAGTTGAAAAATGGAGCTCAGGGGCACTGCAATTCACAAACCTGCAGACTTATAAATGATGACTCTCGTCCACAAATATATTGAGGGAAGGCAACGAAGAGGATTTGAAAGCAAGGCAGAATTGCAGGAAACAGATTTCAGGAGGGAGATTCGAATCACCTTTAAAGCACAGGAAAAGCGGCAAAACCTCGACAATGATGCCCTTGGCCAAAAAGGGCGTATGCGGTTTTTCCTGAATATATTCAGGAAAAAACGCATACGCCCTTTTTGGCCAACCAAGCAACCTGGAAAGGCAAATCAGCGCTACAAAGAAGTCTCGCTTCCCATCGGTCAAAAGGGCCATGCTGCATAAAGTGTCAAAACCAGAAAGGCAGGACAGGCCATGGAGAAATGGGAGCCTGGCTACGCTGATGGGCGGGATGTAAATTGCCAACAGCCACTCTGGAGAAGTGCACGGTGTGTCCTGAAACATCTAAAAAAATCAGCTTAGGGAGCATAGGGCACTTCCACTCATGGGCGTATAAATTGGGAAAACTAAAAATCAGCAAGACACAGGCACCCCAAAGTTTAGGGCTGCTCTGTTGACAAGAACCTCCACTTCGTTACACCTTAAATATCCCAGGAAAGAGAAAAATGGATAAAGAAGTTGTGGTCCTTATGTACAATGGAATATCACTCAGCCATGAAATCAACGTCATAAGGCTAGTAGCAGCAAGATGAGTGGATGTAGGTAGGACGATTCTAAGTGAAATAAGTCACACAGAAAAAGATACTTATCATAAGGTATCACTTATAGAGGGAATATAAAAACCGCTACGCTTGAACTGAATTACAAATGAGAGCAGGGTCACACGTTTAGAAAACACACTATGTTTGCTTAACGGGAAAGGTGAGGTGGGGTGATGCATAAAACAAGGGTTTCAAATTAGCTCAGATACCGTTCCATAAACCCAATAGGTAGTAGACAAGACCTACTCCTTGCTCAGTGAATTGGACACAACACCCCCTATTCACAGCCCAAGAATATAACTGACTAGTAAGAATCTTAAAACCTATGCATTGATATCTCTATGTAAGTGAGTCAAGTGGGTGTAAAGCGGCAAAAACACAACAGTGAAAAGCAGGTAAACCCCATTATAAAAATCAATTACTTTTAAAAACCCGTGAAATAAAGACAGTGAAAGAGAGAGAAATTCTTAAAAAATTCGTTCAGGGGCTGTGATGCCACCTTGATTGACCATATCTAGACCCACAGCAGATTGAGACATAAGGGTGGACACTCTTGGGGCTGAGTGGTTTGGTGAGGTTGGGTGAGCAAACGCAGACCCTTTAAAATAATACTGCGTTGTACCCAGCCCATGGGTCCCAAATCTCCAGGTTAAAGGGCATCTTCCTTCATCGAAAACATGCATGAGAAACCCAGAAGATGGTACACCGTGTAATCGGGAAAGGTTTCCAAAACGCACCTCATTTCTCATCTCCTTGAGCTCGGGTTCGCCATTCCAGCTGCTTTACTAGCAATCTCCCTCCTTGGAGAATCAGCACCTTTAACCTCCTGTTCTGTACAGGTTGCAATTTGTCCTGAGGATGAACGGGAAGAGGGGGAACCAATGAGAGACTAGCTCTAGGTGTTGGGACAGGCACAGGTCACTCTATTTTCCCAGCAGGAAGAAGAATTAACCACAAGCTCAGCCTGCCGCCCGGGACCAGAATAGGGCTTGAAGCAATCCTGCGCTTTTGCGGCCAGCTGCCAAAAAAGCGAGTTGAAAAATGGAGCTCAGGGGCACTGCATTTCACAAACCTGCAGAGTTATTAATGATGACTCTCGTCCACAAATATATTGAGGGAAGGCAACGAAGAGGATTTGAAAGCAAGGCAGAATTGAAGGAAACAGATTTCAGGAGGGAGATTCGAATCGCCTTTAAAGCACAGGAAAAGCGGCAAAACCTCGACAATGATGCCCTTGGCCAAAAAGGGCGTATGCGTTTTTTCCTGAATATATTCAGGAAAAAACGCATACGCCCTTTTTGGCCAATGAAGCAACCTGGAAAGGCAAATCAGCGCTTCAAAGAAGTCTCGCTTCCCATCGGTCAAAAGGGCCATGCTGAATAAAGTGTCAAAACCAGAAATGCAGGACAGGCCATGGAGAAACGGGAGCCTGGCTACACTGATGGGCGGGATGTAAATTGCCAACAGCCACTCTGGAGAAGTGCACGGTGTGTCCTGAAACATCTAAAAAACTCAGCTTAGGGAGCATAGGGCACTTCCACTCATGGGCGTATAAATTGGGAAAACAAAAATCAGCAAGACACAGGCACCCCAAAGTTTAGGGCTGCTCTGTTGACAAGCACCTCCACTTCGTTACACCTTAAATATCCCAGGAAAGAGAAAAATGGATAAAGAAGTTGTGGTCCTTATGTACAATGGAATATCACTCAGCCATGAAATCAACGTCATAAGGCTAGAAGCAGCATGATGAGTGGATTTAGGTACCACGATACTAAGTGAAATAAGTCACACAGAAAAAGACACTTATCATAAGATATCACTTATAGAGGGAATGTAAAAACCTCTACCCTTGAACTGAATTACAAAACAGAATAGAGTCACACGTTTAGAAAACACACTACGGCTGCTTAACGGGAAAGGTGAGGTGGGGTGATGCATAAAACAAGGGTTTCAAATTAGCTCAGATACCGTTCCATAAACCCAATATGTAATAGACAAGACCTACTCCTTGCTCAATGAATTGGACTCAACACCCCCTATTCACAGCGCAAGAATATATCTGCCTAGTAAGAATCTTAAAACCTATGTATTGATAACTCTCTGTAGGTGAGTCAAGTGGGTGTAAAGTGGCAGAAACACAGTAGTGAAAAGCTGCTAAACCGCATTATAAAAATCAATTACTTTTAAAAACCCGTGAAACAAAGACAGTGAAAGAGAGAGAAATTCTTACAAAGTTCGCTCAGGGGCTGTGATGCCACCTGTATTGACCATATCTAGACCCACAGCTGATTGAGACATAAGGGTGGACACTCTTGGGGCTGAGAGGTTTGGTGAGGTTGGGTGAGCAAACGCAGACCCTTTAAAGTAATACTGCGTGGTCCCCATCCCATGGGTCCCAAATCTCCAGGTTCAAGGGCATCTTCCTATATCGAAAACAAGCATGAGAAACCCAGAAGATGGTACACTGTGTGATCGGGAAAGGTTTCCAAAACGCACCTCATTTCTCATCTCCTTGTTCTTGGGTTCGCCATTCCAGCCGCTTTACTAGCAATCTCCGTCCTTGGAGAATCAGCACCTTAACCTCCTGTTTCGAACAGGTTGCAATTTGTCCTGAGGATGAACGGGAAGAGGGGGAACCAATGAGAGACTAGCTCTAGGTGTTGGGACAGGCACAGGTCACTCTATTTTCCCATCAGGAAGAAGAATTAACCACAGGCTCAGCCTGCCGCCTGGGACCAGAATAGGGCCTGAGGCAATCCTGCGCTTTTGCGGCCAGCGCCCAAGAAAGCGAGTTGAAAAATGGAGCTCAGGGACACTGCAATTCACAAACCTGCAGACTTATAAATGATGACTCTCGTCCACAAATATATTGAGGGAAGGCAACGAAGAGGATTTGAAAGCAAGGCAGAATTGCAGGAAACAGATTTCAGGAGGGAGATTCGAATCGCCTTTAAAGCACAGGAAAAGCGGCAAAACCTCGACAATGATGCCCTTGGCCAAAAAGGGCGTATGCGTTTTTTCCTGAATATATTCAGGTAAAAACGCATACGCCCTTTTTGGCCAACCAAGCAACCTGGAAAGGCAAATCAGCGCTACAAAGAAGTCTCGCTTCCCATCTGTCAAAAGGGCCATGCTGAATAAAGTGTCAAAACCAGAAATGCAGGACAGGCCATGGAGAAACGGGAGCCTGGCTACGCTGATGGGCGGGATGTAAATTGCCAACAGCCACTCTGGAGAAGTGCATGGTGTGTCCTGAAACATCTAAAAAACTCAGCTTAGGGAGCATAGGGCACTTCCACTCATGGGCGTATAAACTGGGAAAACTAAAAATCAGCAAGACAGAGGCACCCCAAAGTTTAGGGCTTCTCTGTTGACAAGAACCTCCACTTCGTTACACCTTAAATATCACAGGAAAGAGAAAAATGGATAAAGAAGTTGTGGTCCTTATGTACAATGGAATATCACTCAGCCATGAAATCAACGTCATAAGGCTAGTAGCAGCATGATGAGTGGATTTAGATACGACGATTCTAAGTGAAATAAGTCACACAGAAAAAGACACTTGTCATAAGATATCACTTATAGAAGGAATTTAAAAACCGCTATCCTTGAACTGAATTACAAAACAGAATAGAGTCATACGTTTAGAAAACACACTATGGCTGCTTAACGGGAAAGGTGAGGTAGGGTGATGCACAAAACAAGGGTTTCAAATTAGCTCAGATACCGTTCCATAAACCCAATATGTAATAGACAAGACCTACTCCTTGCTCAATGAATTGGACTCAAAACCCCCTATTCACCGCCCAAGAATATATCTGACTAGTAAGAATCTTAAAACTTATGTGTTGATAACTCTCTGTAAGTGAGTCAAGTGGGTGTAAAGCGGAAGAAACACAGCAGTGAAAAGCTGCTAAACCCCATTATAAAAATCAATTAAATTTAAAAACCCGTGAAACAAAGACAGTGAAAGAGAGAGAAATTCTTACAAAGTTCGCTCAGGGGCTGTGATGCAACCTGGATTGACCATATCTAGACCCACAGCTGATTGAGACATAAGGGTGGACACTCTTGGGGCTGAGAGGTTTGGTGAGGTTGGGTGAGCAAACGCAGACCCTTTAAAGTAATACTGCGTGGTACCCATCCCATGGGTCCCAAATCTCCAGGTTCAAGGGCATCTTCCTACATCGAAAACATGCATGAGAAACCCAGAAGATGGTACACCGTGTGATCGGGAAAGGTTTCCAAAACGCACCTCATTTCTCATCTCCTTGTTCTTGGGTTCGCCATTCCAGCCGCTTTACTAGCAATCTCCGTCCTTGGAGAATCAGCACCTTAACCTCCTGTTCCGTACAGGTTGCAATTTGTCCTGAGGATGAACGGGAAGAGGGGGAACCAATGAGGGACTAGCTCTAGGTGTTGGGACAGGCACAGGTCACTCTATTTTCCCATCAGGAAGAAGAATTAACCACAGGCTCAGCCTGCCGCCCGGGAGCAGAATAGGGCCTGAAGCAATCCTGCGCTTTTGCGGCCAGCTCCCAAGAAAGCGAGTTGAAAAATGGAGCTCAGGGGCACTGCAATTCACAAACATGCAGACTTATAAATGATGACTCTCGTCCAAAAATATATTGAGGGAAGGCAACGAAGAGGATTTGAAAGCAAGGCAGAATTGCAGGAAACAGATTTCAGGAGGGAGATTCGAATCGCCTTTAAAGCACAGGAAAAGCGGCAAAATCTCGACAATGATGCCCTTGGCCAAAAAGGGCGTATGCGTTTTTTCCTGAATATATTCAGGAAAAAACGCATACGCCCTTTTTGGCCAACCAAGCAACCTGGAAATGCAAATCAGCGCTACAAATAAGTCTCGCTTCCCATCGGTCAAAAGGGCCATGCTGCATAAAGTGTCAAAACCAGAAAGGCAGGACAGGCCATGGAGAAATGGGAGCCTGGCTACGCTGATGGGCGGGATGTAAATTGCCAACAGCCACTCTGGAGAAGTGTACGGTGTGTCTTGAATCATCTAAAAAAACTCAGCTTAGAGGGCATAGGGCACTGCCACTCATGGGCATATAAATTGGGAAAACAAAAATCAGTAAGACACAGGCACCCCAAAGTTTAGGGCTGCTCTGTCGACAAGAACCTCCACTTCGTTACACCTTAAATATCCCAGGAAAGAGAAAAATGGATAAAGAAGTTGTGGTCCTTACGTACAATGGAATATCACTCAGCCATGAAATCAACGTCATAAGGCTAGTAGCAGCAAGATGAGTGGATTTCGGTAGGACGATTCTAAGTGAAATAAGTCACACAGAAAAAGATACTTATCATAAGATATCACTTATAGAGGGAATATAAAAACCGCTACCCTTGAACTGAATTACAAATCAGAGCAGGGTCACACGTTTAGAAAACACACTATGGCTGCTTAACGGGAAAGGTGAGGTGGGGTGATGCATAAAACAATGGTTTCAAATTAGCTAAGATACCGTTCCATAAAGCCAATAGGTAATAGACAAGACCTACTCCTTGCTCAGTGAATTGGACTCAACACCCCCTATTCCCCGCCCAAGAATATACCTGACTAGTTAGAATCTTAAAACCTATGCATTGATATCTCTCTGTAAGTGAGTCAAGTGGGTGTAAAGCGGCAAAAACACAGCAGTGAAAAGCAGCTAAACCCCATTATAAAAATCAATTAATTTTAAAAACCCGTGAAACAAAGACAGTGAAAGAGAGAGAAATTCTTACAAAATTCGTTCAGGGGCTGTGATGCCACCTGGATTGACCATATCTAGACCGACAGCTGATTGAGACATAAGGGTGGACACTTTTGCGGCTGAGAGGTTTGGTGAGGTTGGGTGAGGAAACGCAGACCCTTTATATTAATACTGCATGGTACCCATCCCATGGGTCCCAAATCTCCAGGTTCAAGGGCATCTTCCTACATCGAAAACATGCATGAGAAACCCAGAAGATGGTACACCGTGTGATCGGGAAAGGTTTCTGAAACGTACCTCATTTCTCATCTCCTTGTGCTCGGGTTCGCCATTCCAGCCGCTTTACTAGCAATCTCCGTCCTTGGAGAATCAGCACCTTTAACCTCCTGTTCCGTACAGGTTGCAATTTGTCCTGAGGATGAACGGGAAGAGGGGGAACCAATGAGAGACTAGCTCTAGGTGTTGGGACAGGCACAGGTCACTCTATTTTCCCATCAGGAAGAAGAATTAACCACAGGCTCAGCATGCCGCCCGGACCAGAATAGGGCCTGAAGCAATCCTGCGTTTTGCGGCCAGCTCCCAAGAAAGCGAGTTGAAAAATGGAGCTCAGGGGCACTGCAATTCACAAACCTGCAGACTTATAAATGATGACTCTCGTCCACAAATATATTGAGGGAAGGCAACGAAGAGGATTTGAAAGCAAGGCAGAATTGCAGGAAACAGATTTCAGGAGGGAGATTCGAATCACCTTTAAAGCACAGGAAAAGCGGCAAAACCTCGACAATGATGCCCTTGGCCAAAAAGGGCGTATGCGGTTTTTCCTGAATATATTCAGGAAAAAACGCATACGCCCTTTTTGGCCAACCAAGCAACCTGGAAAGGCAAATCAGCGCTACAAAGAAGTCTCGCTTCCCATCGGTCAAAAGGGCCATGCTGCATAAAGTGTCAAAACCAGAAAGGCAGGACAGGCCATGGAGAAATGGGAGCCTGGCTACGCTGATGGGCGGGATGTAAATTGCCAACAGCCACTCTGGAGAAGTGCACGGTGTGTCCTGAAACATCTAAAAAAATCAGCTTAGGGAGCATAGGGCACTTCCACTCATGGGCGTATAAATTGGGAAAACTAAAAATCAGCAAGACACAGGCACCCCAAAGTTTAGGGCTGCTCTGTTGACAAGAACCTCCACTTCGTTACACCTTAAATATCCCAGGAAAGAGAAAAATGGATAAAGAAGTTGTGGTCCTTATGTACAATGGAATATCACTCAGCCATGAAATCAACGTCATAAGGCTAGTAGCAGCAAGATGAGTGGATGTAGGTAGGACGATTCTAAGTGAAATAAGTCACACAGAAAAAGATACTTATCATAAGGTATCACTTATAGAGGGAATATAAAAACCGCTACGCTTGAACTGAATTACAAATGAGAGCAGGGTCACACGTTTAGAAAACACACTATGTTTGCTTAACGGGAAAGGTGAGGTGGGGTGATGCATAAAACAAGGGTTTCAAATTAGCTCAGATACCGTTCCATAAACCCAATAGGTAGTAGACAAGACCTACTCCTTGCTCAGTGAATTGGACACAACACCCCCTATTCACAGCCCAAGAATATAACTGACTAGTAAGAATCTTAAAACCTATGCATTGATATCTCTATGTAAGTGAGTCAAGTGGGTGTAAAGCGGCAAAAACACAACAGTGAAAAGCAGGTAAACCCCATTATAAAAATCAATTACTTTTAAAAACCCGTGAAATAAAGACAGTGAAAGAGAGAGAAATTCTTAAAAAATTCGTTCAGGGGCTGTGATGCCACCTTGATTGACCATATCTAGACCCACAGCAGATTGAGACATAAGGGTGGACACTCTTGGGGCTGAGTGGTTTGGTGAGGTTGGGTGAGCAAACGCAGACCCTTTAAAATAATACTGCGTTGTACCCAGCCCATGGGTCCCAAATCTCCAGGTTAAAGGGCATCTTCCTTCATCGAAAACATGCATGAGAAACCCAGAAGATGGTACACCGTGTAATCGGGAAAGGTTTCCAAAACGCACCTCATTTCTCATCTCCTTGAGCTCGGGTTCGCCATTCCAGCTGCTTTACTAGCAATCTCCCTCCTTGGAGAATCAGCACCTTTAACCTCCTGTTCTGTACAGGTTGCAATTTGTCCTGAGGATGAACGGGAAGAGGGGGAACCAATGAGAGACTAGCTCTAGGTGTTGGGACAGGCACAGGTCACTCTATTTTCCCAGCAGGAAGAAGAATTAACCACAAGCTCAGCCTGCCGCCCGGGACCAGAATAGGGCTTGAAGCAATCCTGCGCTTTTGCGGCCAGCTGCCAAAAAAGCGAGTTGAAAAATGGAGCTCAGGGGCACTGCATTTCACAAACCTGCAGAGTTATTAATGATGACTCTCGTCCACAAATATATTGAGGGAAGGCAACGAAGAGGATTTGAAAGCAAGGCAGAATTGAAGGAAACAGATTTCAGGAGGGAGATTCGAATCGCCTTTAAAGCACAGGAAAAGCGGCAAAACCTCGACAATGATGCCCTTGGCCAAAAAGGGCGTATGCGTTTTTTCCTGAATATATTCAGGAAAAAACGCATACGCCCTTTTTGGCCAATGAAGCAACCTGGAAAGGCAAATCAGCGCTTCAAAGAAGTCTCGCTTCCCATCGGTCAAAAGGGCCATGCTGAATAAAGTGTCAAAACCAGAAATGCAGGACAGGCCATGGAGAAACGGGAGCCTGGCTACACTGATGGGCGGGATGTAAATTGCCAACAGCCACTCTGGAGAAGTGCACGGTGTGTCCTGAAACATCTAAAAAACTCAGCTTAGGGAGCATAGGGCACTTCCACTCATGGGCGTATAAATTGGGAAAACAAAAATCAGCAAGACACAGGCACCCCAAAGTTTAGGGCTGCTCTGTTGACAAGAACCTCCACTTCGTTACACCTTAAATATCCCAGGAAAGAGAAAAATGGATAAAGAAGTTGTGGTCCTTATGTACAATGGAATATCACTCAGCCATGAAATCAACGTCATAAGGCTAGAAGCAGCATGATGAGTGGATTTAGGTACCACGATACTAAGTGAAATAAGTCACACAGAAAAAGACACTTGTCATAAGATATCACTTATAGAGGGAATGTAAAAACCTCTACCCTTGAACTGAATTACAAAACAGAATAGAGTCACACGTTTAGAAAACACACTACGGCTGCTTAACGGGAAAGGTGAGGTGGGGTGATGCATAAAACAAGGGTTTCAAATTAGCTCAGATACCGTTCCATAAACCCAATATGTAATAGACAAGACCTACTCCTTGCTCAATGAATTGGACTCAACACCCCCTATTCACAGCCCAAGAATATATCTGCCTAGTAAGAATCTTAAAACCTATGTATTGATAACTCTCTGTAGGTGAGTCAAGTGGGTGTAAAGTGGCAGAAACACAGTAGTGAAAAGCTGCTAAACCGCATTATAAAAATCAATTACTTTTAAAAACCCGTGAAACAAAGACAGTGAAAGAGAGAGAAATTCTTACAAAGTTCGCTCAGGGGCTGTGATGCCACCTGTATTGACCATATCTAGACCCACAGCTGATTGAGACATAAGGGTGGACACTCTTGGGGCTGAGAGGTTTGGTGAGGTTGGGTGAGCAAACGCAGACCCTTTAAAGTAATACTGCGTGGTCCCCATCCCATGGGTCCCAAATCTCCAGGTTCAAGGGCATCTTCCTATATCGAAAACAAGCATGAGAAACCCAGAAGATGGTACACTGTGTGATCGGGAAAGGTTTCCAAAACGCACCTCATTTCTCATCTCCTTGTTCTTGGGTTCGCCATTCCAGCCGCTTTACTAGCAATCTCCGTCCTTGGAGAATCAGCACCTTAACCTCCTGTTTCGAACAGGTTGCAATTTGTCCTGAGGATGAACGGGAAGAGGGGGAACCAATGAGAGACTAGCTCTAGGTGTTGGGACAGGCACAGGTCACTCTATTTTCCCATCAGGAAGAAGAATTAACCACAGGCTCAGCCTGCCGCCTGGGACCAGAATAGGGCCTGAGGCAATCCTGCGCTTTTGCGGCCAGCGCCCAAGAAAGGGAGTTGAAAAATGGAGCTCAGGGACACTGCAATTCACAAACCTGCAGACTTATAAATGATGACTCTCGTCCACAAATATATTGAGGGAAGGCAACGAAGAGGATTTGAAAGCAAGGCAGAATTGCAGGAAACAGATTTCAGGAGGGAGATTCGAATCGCCTTTAAAGCACAGGAAAAGCGGCAAAACCTCGACAATGATGCCCTTGGCCAAAAAGGGCGTATGCGTTTTTTCCTGAATATATTCAGGTAAAAACGCATACGCCCTTTTTGGCCAACCAAGCAACCTGGAAAGGCAAATCAGCGCTACAAAGAAGTCTCGCTTCCCATCTGTCAAAAGGGCCATGCTGAATAAAGTGTCAAAACCAGAAATGCAGGACAGGCCATGGAGAAACGGGAGCCTGGCTACGCTGATGGGCGGGATGTAAATTGCCAACAGCCACTCTGGAGAAGTGCATGGTGTGTCCTGAAACATCTAAAAAACTCAGCTTAGGGAGCATAGGGCACTTCCACTCATGGGCGTATAAACTGGGAAAACTAAAAATCAGCAAGACAGAGGCACCCCAAAGTTTAGGGCTTCTCTGTTGACAAGAACCTCCACTTCGTTACACCTTAAATATCACAGGAAAGAGAAAAATGGATAAAGAAGTTGTGGTCCTTATGTACAATGGAATATCACTCAGCCATGAAATCAACGTCATAAGGCTAGTAGCAGCATGATGAGTGGATTTAGATACGACGATTCTAAGTGAAATAAGTCACACAGAAAAAGACACTTGTCATAAGATATCACTTATAGAAGGAATTTAAAAACCGCTATCCTTGAACTGAATTACAAAACAGAATAGAGTCACACGTTTAGAAAACACACTATGGCTGCTTAACGGGAAAGGTGAGGTAGGGTGATGCACAAAACAAGGGTTTCAAATTAGCTCAGATACCGTTCCATAAACCCAATATGTAATAGACAAGACCTACTCCTTGCTCAATGAATTGGACTCAAAACCCCCTATTCACCGCCCAAGAATATATCTGACTAGTAAGAATCTTAAAACTTATGTGTTGATAACTCTCTGTAAGTGAGTCAAGTGGGTGTAAAGCGGAAGAAACACAGCAGTGAAAAGCTGCTAAACCCCATTATAAAAATCAATTAAATTTAAAAACCCGTGAAACAAAGACAGTGAAAGAGAGAGAAATTCTTACAAAGTTCGCTCAGGGGCTGTGATGCAACCTGGATTGACCATATCTAGACCCACAGCTGATTGAGACATAAGGGTGGACACTCTTGGGGCTGAGAGGTTTGGTGAGGTTGGGTGAGCAAACGCAGACCCTTTAAAGTAATACTGCGTGGTACCCATCCCATGGGTCCCAAATCTCCAGGTTCAAGGGCATCTTCCTACATCGAAAACATGCATGAGAAACCCAGAAGATGGTACACCGTGTGATCGGGAAAGGTTTCCAAAACGCACCTCATTTCTCATCTCCTTGTTCTTGGGTTCGCCATTCCAGCCGCTTTACTAGCAATCTCCGTCCTTGGAGAATCAGCACCTTAACCTCCTGTTCCGTACAGGTTGCAATTTGTCCTGAGGATGAACGGGAAGAGGGGGAACCAATGAGGGACTAGCTCTAGGTGTTGGGACAGGCACAGGTCACTCTATTTTCCCATCAGGAAGAAGAATTAACCACAGGCTCAGCCTGCCGCCCGGGAGCAGAATAGGGCCTGAAGCAATCCTGCGCTTTTGCGGCCAGCTCCCAAGAAAGCGAGTTGAAAAATGGCGCTCAGGGGCACTGCAATTCACAAACCTGCAGACTTATAAATGATGACTCTCGTCCACAAATATATTGAGGGAAGACAACGAAGAGGATTTGAAAGCAAGGCAGAATTGCAGGAAACAGATTTCAGGAGGGTGATTAGAATCGCCTTTAAAGCACAGGAAAAGCGGCAAAACCTCGACAATGATGCCCTTGGCCAAAAAGGGCGTATGCGTTTTTTCCTGAATATATTCAGGAAAAAACGCATACGCCCTTTTTGGCCAACCAAGCAACCTGGAAAGGCAAATCAGCGCTACAAAGAAGTCTCGCTTCCCATCGGTCAAAAGGGCCATGCTGAATAAAGTGTCAAAACCAGAAATGCAGGAGAGGCCATGGAGAAACGGGACTCTGGCTACGCTGACGGGCGGGATGTAAATTGCCAACAGCCACTCTGGAGAAGTGCATGGTGTGTCCTGAAACATCTAAAAAACTCAGCTTAGGGAGCATAGGGCACTTCCACTCATGGGCGTATAAATTGGGAAAACTAAAAATCAGCAAGACACAGGCACCCCAAAGTTTAGGGCTGCTCTGTTGACAAGAACCTCCACTTGGTTACACCTTAAATATCCCAGGAAAGAGAAAAATGGATAAAGAAGTGGTGGTCCTTATGTACAATGGAATATCACTCAGCCATGAAATCAACGTCATAAGGCTAGAAGCAGCATGATGAGTGGATTTAGGTACGACGATTCTAAGTGAAATAAGTCACACAGAAAAAGACACTTGTCATAAGATATCACTTATAGAGGGAATGTAAAAACCGCTACCCTTAAACTGAATTACAAAACAGAATAGAGTCACACGTTTAGAAAACACACTATGGTTGCTTAACGGGAAAGGTGAGGTGGGGTGATGCATAAAACAAGGGTTTCAAATTAGCTCAGATACCGTTCCATAAACCCAATATGTAATAGACAAGACCTACTCCTTGCTCAATGAATTGGACTGAACACCCCCTATTCACCGCCCAAGAATATATCTGACTAGTAAGAATCTTAAAACCTATGTATTGATAACTCTCTGTAAGTGAGTCAAGTGGGTGTAAAGCGGCAGAAACACAGCAGTGAAAAGCTGCTAAACCCCATTATAAAAATCAATTACTTTTAGAAACCCGAGAAACAAAGACAGTGAAAGAGAGAGAAATTCTTACAAAGTTCGCTCAGGGGCTGTGATGCCACCTGTATTGACCATATCTAGACCCACAGCTGATTGAGACATAAGGGTGGACACTCTTGGGGCTGAGTGGTTTGGTGAGGTTGGGTGAGCAAACGCAGACCCTTTAAAGTAATACTGCGTGGTACCCATCCCATGGGTCCCAAATCTCCAGGTTCAAGGGCATCTTCCTACATCGAAAACATGCATGAGAAACCCAGAAGATGGTACACCGTGTGATCGGGAAAGGTTTCCAAAACGCACCTCATTTCTCATCTCCTTGTTCTTGGGTTCGCCATTCCAGCCGCTTTACTAGCAATCTCCGTCCTTGGAGAATCAGCACCTTAACCTCCTGTTCCGTACAGGTTGCAATTTTTCCTGAGGATGAACGGGAAGAGGGGGAACCAATGAGAGACTAGCTCTAGGTGTTGGGACAGTCACAGGTCACTCTATTTTCCCATCAGGCAGAAGAATTAACCACAGGCTCAGCCTGCCGCCCGGGAGCAGAATAGGGCCTGAAGCAATCCTGCGCTTTTGCGGCCAGCTCCCAAGAAAGCGAGTTGAAAAATGGAGCTCAGGGGCACTGCAATTCACAAACCTGCAGACTTATAAATGATGACTCTCGTCCACAAATATATTGAGGGAAGACAACGAGGAGGATTTGAAAGCAAGGCAGATTTGCAGGAAACAGATTTCAGGAGGGTGATTCGAATCGCCTTTAAAGCACAGGAAAAGCGGCAAAACCTCGACAATGATGCCCTTGGCCAAAAAGGGCGTATGCGTTTTTTCCTGAATATATTCAAGAAAAAACGCATACGCCCTTTTTGGCCAACCAAGCAACCTGGAAAGGCAAATCAGCGCTACAAAGAAGTCTCGCTTCCCATCGGTCAAAAGGGCCATGCTGAATAAAGTGTCAAAACCAGAAATGGAGGACAGGCCCTGGAGAAACGGGAGCCTGGCTACGCTGATGGGCGGGATGTAAATTGCCAACAGCCACTCTGGAGAAGTGCAAGGTGTGTCCTGAAACATCTAAAAAACTCAGCTTAGGGAGCATAGGGCACATCCACTCATGGGCGTATAAATTGGGAAAACTAAATATCAGCAAGACACAGGCACCGCAAAGTTTAGGGCTGCTCTGTTGACAAGAACCTCCACTTCGTTACACCTTAAATATCCCAGGAAAGAGAAAAATGGATAAAGAAGTTGTGGTCCTTATGTACAATGGAATATCACTCAGCCATGAAATCAACGTCATAAGGCTAGTAGCAGCATGATGAGTGGATTTAGGTACGACGATTCTAAGTGAAATAAGTCACACAGAAAAAGCCACTTATCATAAGATATCACTTATAGAGGGAATGTAAAAACCGCTACCCTTGAACTGAATTACAAAACAAAATAGAGTCACACGTTTAGAAAACACACTACGGCTGCTTAACGGGAAAGGTGAGGTGGGGTGAAGCATAAAACAAGGGTTTCAAATTAGCTCAGATACCGTTCCATAAACCCAATATGTAATAGACAAGACCTACTCCTTGCTCAATGAATTGGACTCAACACCCCCTATTCACCGCCCAAGAATATATCTGACTAGTAAGAATCTTGAAACCTATGCATTAATATCTCTCTGTAAGTGAGTCAAGTGGGTGTAAAGCGGCAAAATCACAGCAGTGAAAAGCAGGTAAACCCCATTATAAAAATCAATTACTTTTAAAAACCCGTGAAACAAAGACAGTGAAAGAGAGAGAAATTCTTACAAAATTCGTTCAGGGGCTGTGATGCCACATGGATTGACCATATCTAGACCCACAGCTGATTGAGACATTACGGTGGACACTCTTGGGGCTGAGAGGTTTCGTGAGGTTGGGTGAGCAAACGCAGACCCTTTAAAGTAATACTGCGTGGTACCCATCCCATGGGTCCCAAATCTGCAGGTTCAAGGGCATCTTCCTACATCGAAAACATTCATGAGAAACCCAGAAGATGGTACACCGTGTGATCGGGAAAGGTTTCTAAAACACCCCTCATTTCTCATCTCCTTGTGCTCGGGTTCGCCATTCCAGCCGCTTTACTAGCAATCTCCCTCCTTGGAGAATCAGCACCTTTAACCTCCTGTTCCGTACAGGTTGCAATTTGTCCTCAGGATGAACGGGAAGAGGGGGAACCAATGAGAGACTAGCTCTAGGTGTTGGGACAGGCACAGGTCAATCTATTTTCCCATCAGGAAGAAGAATTAACCACAGGCTCAGCCTGCCGCCCAGTACCAGAATAGGGCCTGAAGCAATCCTGCGCTTTTGCGGGCAGCTCCCAAGAAAGTGAGTTGAAAAATGGAGCTCAGGGGCACTGCAATTCACAAACCTGCAGACTTATAAATGATGACTCTCGTCCACAAATATATTGAGGGAAGGCAACGAGGAGGATTTGAAAGCAAGGCAGAATTGCAGGATACAGATTTCAGGAGGGAGATTCGAATCGCCTTTAAAGCACAGGAAAAGCGGCAAAACCTCGACAATGATGCCCTTGGCCAAAAAGGGCGTATGCGTTTTTTCCTGAATATATTCAGGAAAAAACGCATACGCCCTTTTTGGCCAACCAAGCAACCTGGAAAGGCAAATCAGCGCTACAAAGAAGTCTCGCTTCCCATCGGTCAAAAGGGCCATGCTGAATAAAGTGTCAAAACCAGAAATGCTGGACAGGCCATGGAGAAACGGGAGCCTGGCTACGCTGATGGGCGGGATGTAAATTGCCAACAGCCACTCTGGAGAAGTGCACGGTGTGTCCTGAAACATCTACAAAACTCAGCTTAGGGAGCATAGGGCACATCCACTCATGGGCGTATAAATTGGGAAAACTAAAAATCAGCAAGACACAGGCACCCCAAAATTTAGGTCTGCTCTGTTGACAAGAACCTCCACTTGGTTACACCTTAAATATCCCAGGAAAGAGAAAAATGGATAAAGAAGTTGTGGTCCTTATGTACAATGGAATATCACTCAGCCATGAAATCAACGTCATAAGGCTAGTAGCAGCATGATGAGTGGATTTAGGTACGACGATTCTAAGTGAAATAAGTCACACAGAAAAAGACACTTGTCATAAGACACCACTTATAGAGGGAATGTACAAACCGCTACCCTTGAACTGAATTACAAAACAGAATAGAGTCACACGTTTAGAAAACACACTATGGCTGCTTAACGGGAAAGGTGAGGTGGGGTGATGCATAAAACAAGGGTTTCAAATTAGCTCAGATACCGTTCCATAAACCCAATATGTAATAGACAAGACCTACTCCTTGCTCAATGAATTGGACTCAACACCCCCTATTCACCGTCCAAGAATATATCTGACTAGTAAGAATCTTAAAACGTATGCATTGATATCTCTCTGTAAGTGAGTCAAGTGGGTGTAAAGCGGCAAAATCACAGCAGTGAAAAGCAGGTAAACCCCATTATAAAAATCAATTACTTTTAAAAACCCGTGAAACAAAGACAGTGAAAGAGAGAGAAATTCTTACAAAGTTCGTTCAGGGGCTGTGATGCCACCTGGATTGACCATATCTAGACCCACAGCTGATTGAGACATAAGGGTGGACACTCTTGGGGCTGAGAGGTTTGGTGAGGTTGGGTGAGCAAACGCAGACCCTTTAAAGTAATACTGCGTGGTACCCATCCCATGGGTCCCAAATCACCAGGTTCAAGGGCATCTTCCTACATCGAAAACATGCATGAGAAACCCAGAAGATGGTACACCGTGTGATCGGGAAAGGTTTCCAAAACGCACCTCATTTCTCATCTCCTTGTGCTCGGGTTCGCCATTCCAGCAGCTTTACTAGCAATCTCCGTCCTTGGAGAATCAGCACCTTAACCTCCTGTTCCATACAGGTTGCAATTTTTCCTGCGGATGAACGGGAAGAGGGGGAACCAATGAGACACTAGCTCTAGGTGTTGGGACAGGCACAGGTCTATTTTCCCATCAGGAAGAAGAATTAACCACACGCTCAGCCTGCCGCCCGGGACCAGAATAGGACCTGAAGCAATCCTGCGCGTTTGCGGCAGCTCCCAAGAAAGCGAGTTGAAAAATGGAGGTCAGGGGCACTGCAATTCACAAACCTGCAGACTTATAAATGATGACTGTCGTCCACAAATATATTGAGGGAAGGCAACGAAGAGGATTTGAAAGCAAGGCAGAATTGCAGGAAACAGATTTCAGGAGGGAGATTCGAATCGCCTTTAAAACACAGGAAAAGCGGCAAAACCTCGACAATGATGCCCTTGGCCAAAAAGGGCGTATGCGTTTTTTCCTGAATATATTCAGGAAAAAACGCATACGCCCTTTTTGGCCAACCAAGCAACCTGGAAAGGCAAATCAGCGCTACAAAGAAGTCTCGCTTCCCATCGGTCAAAAGGGCCATGCTGAATAAAGTGTCAAAACCAGAAATGCAGGAGAGGCCATGGAGAAACGGGACTCTGGCTACGCTGACGGGCGGGATGTAAATTGCCAACAGCCACTCTGGAGAAGTGCACGGTGTGTCCTGAAACATCTAAAAAACTCAGCTTAGGGAGCATAGGGCACTTCCACTCATGGGCGTATAAATTGGGAAAACTAAAAATCAGCAAGACACAGGCACCCCAAAGTTTAGGGCTGCTCTGTTGACAAGAACCTCCACTTGGTTACACCTTAAATATCCCAGGAAAGAGAAAAATGGATAAAGAAGTTGTGGTCCTTATGTACAATGGAATATCACTCAGCCATGAAATCAACGTCATAAGGCTAGAAGCAGCATGATGAGTGGATTTAGGTACGACGATTCTAAGTGAAATAAGTCACACAGAAAAAGACACTTGTCATAAGATATCACTTATAGAGGGAATGTAAAAACCGCTACCCTTGAACTGAATTACAAAACAGAATAGAGTCACACGTTTAGAAAACACACTATGGTTGCTTAACGGGAAAGGTGAGGTGGGGTGATGCATAAAACAAGGGTTTCAAATTAGCTCAGATACCGTTCCATAAACCCAATATGTAATAGACAAGACCTACTCCTTGCTCAATGAATTGGACTCAACACCCCCTATTCACCGGCCAAGAATATATCTGACTAGTAAGAATCTTAAAACCTATGTATTGATAACTCTCTGTAAGTGAGTCAAGTGGGTGTAAAGCGGCAGAAACACAGCAGTGAAAAGCTGCTAAACCCCATTATAAAAATCAATTACTTTTAGAAACCCGTGAAACAAAGACAGTGAAAGAGAGAGAAATTCTTACAAAGTTCGCTCAGGGGCTGTGATGCCACCTGTATTGACCATATCTAGACCCACAGCTGATTGAGACATAAGGGTGGACACTCTTGGGGCTGAGAGGTTTGGTGAGGTTGGGTGAGCAAACGCAGACCCTTTAAAGTAATACTGCGTGGTCCCCATCCCATGGGTCCCAAATCTCCAGGTTCAAGGGCATCTTCCTATATCGAAAACAAGCATGAGAAACCCAGAAGATGGTACACTGTGTGATCGGGAAAGGTTTCCAAAACGCACCTCATTTCTCATCTCCTTGTTCTTGGGTTCGCCATTCCAGCCGCTTTACTAGCAATCTCCGTCCTTGGAGAATCAGCACCTTAACCTCCTGTTTCGAACAGGTTGCAATTTGTCCTGAGGATGAACGGGAAGAGGGGGAACCAATGAGAGACTAGCTCTAGGTGTTGGGACAGGCACAGGTCACTCTATTTTCCCATCAGGAAGAAGAATTAACCACAGGCTCAGCCTGCCGCCTGGGACCAGAATAGGGCCTGAGGCAATCCTGCGCTTTTGCGGCCAGCGCCCAAGAAAGCGAGTTGAAAAATGGAGCTCAGGGACACTGCAATTCACAAACCTGCAGACTTATAAATGATGACTCTCGTCCACAAATATATTGAGGGAAGGCAACGAAGAGGATTTGAAAGCAAGGCAGAATTGCAGGAAACAGATTTCAGGAGGGAGATTCGAATCGCCTTTAAAGCACAGGAAAAGCGGCAAAACCTCGACAATGATGCCCTTGGCCAAAAAGGGCGTATGCGTTTTTTCCTGAATATATTCAGGTAAAAACGCATACGCCCTTTTTGGCCAACCAAGCAACCTGGAAAGGCAAATCAGCGCTACAAAGAAGTCTCGCTTCCCATCGGTCAAAAGGGCCATGCTGAATAAACTGTCAAAACCAGAAATGCAGGACAGGCCATGGAGAAACGGGAGCCTGGCTACGCTGATGGGCGGGATGTAAATTGCCAACAGCCACTCTGGAGAAGTGCACGGTGTGTCCTGAAACATCTAAAAAACTGAGCTTAGGGAGCATAGGGCACATCCACTCATGGGCGTATAAATTGGGAAAACTAAAAATCAGCAAGACACAGGCACCCCAAAATTTAGGGCTGCTTTGTTGACAAGAACCTCCACTTGGTTACACCTTAAATATCCCAGGAAAGAGAAAAATGGATAAAGAAGTTGTGGTCCTTATGTACAATGGAATATCACTCAGCCATGAAATCAACGTCATAAGGCTAGTAGCAGCATGATGAGTGGATTTAGGTACGACGATTCTAAGTGAAATAAGTCACACAGAAAAAGACACTTATCATAAGATATGACTTATAGAGGGAATGTAAAAACCGCTACCCTTGAACTGAATTACAAAACAGAATAGAGTCACACGTTTAGAAAACACACTATGGCTGCTTAACGGGAAAGGTGAGGTGGGGTGATTCATAAAACAAGGGTTTCAAATTACCTGACATACCGTTCCATAAACCCAATATGTAATAGACAAGACCTACTCCTTGCTCAATGAATTGGACTCAACACCCCCTATTCACCGCCCACGAATATATCTGAATAGTAAGAATCTTAAAACCTATGCATTGATATCTCTCTGTAAGTGAGTCAAGTGGGTGTAAAGCGGCAAAAACACAGGAGTGAAAAGCAGGTAAACCCCATTATAAATATCAATTACTTTTAAAAACCCGTGAAACAAAGACAGTGAAAGAGAGAGAAATTCTTAAAAAGTCGTTCAGGGGCTGTGATGCCACCTGGATTGACCACATCTAGACCCACAGCTGATTGAGACATAAGGGTGGACACTCTTGGGGCTGAGAGGTTTGGTGAGGTTGGGTGAGCAAACGCAGACCCTATAAAGTAATACTGCGTGGTACCCATCCCATGGGTCCCAAATCTCCAGGTTCAAGGGCATCTTCCTACATCGAAAACATTCATGAGAAACCCAGAAGATGGTACACCGTGTGATCGGGAAAGGTTTCTAAAACGCACCTCATTTCTCATCTCCTTGTGCTTGGGTTCGCCATTCCAGCCGCTTTACTAGCAATCTCCCTCCTTGGAGAATCAGCACCTTTAACCTCCTGTTCCGTACAGGTTGCAATTTGTCCTGAGGATGAACGGGAAGAGGGGGAACCAGTGAGAGACTAGCTCTAGGTGTTGGGACAGGCACAGGTCACTCTATTTTCCCAACAGGAAGAAGAATTAACCACAGGCTCAGCCTGCCGCCTGGGACCAGAATAGGGCCTGAAGCAATCCTGCGCTTTTGCGGCCCACGCCCAAGAAAGCGAGTTGAAAAATGGCGCTCAGGGGCACTGCAATTCACAAACCTGCAGACTTATAAATGATGACTCTCGTCCACAAATATATTGATGGAAGGAAACGAAGAGGATTTGAAAGCAAGGCAGAATTGCAGGAAACAGATTTCAGGAGGGAGATTCGAATCGCCTTTAAAGCACAGGAAAGGCGGCAAAACCTCGACAATGATGCCCTTGGCCAAAAAGGGCGTATGCGTTTTTTCCTGAATATATTCAGGAAAAAACGCATACGCCCTTTTTGGCCAACCAAGCAACCTGGAAAGGCAAATCAGCGCTACAAAGAAGTCTCGCTTCCCATCGGTCAAAAGGGCCATGCTGAATAAAGTGTCAAAACCAGAAATGCAGGACAGGCCATGGAGAAACGGGAGCCTGGCTACGCTGATGGGCGGGATGTAAATTGCCAACAGCCACTCTGGAGAAGTGCACGGTGTGTCCTGAAACATCTAAAAAACTCAGCTTAGGGAGCATAGGGCACATCCACTCATGGGCGTATAAATTGGGAAAAGTAAAAATCAGCAAGACACAGGCACCCCAAAGTTTAGGGCTGCTCTGTTGACAAGAATCTCCACTTCGTTACACCTTAAATATCCCAGGAAAGAGAAAAATGGATAAAGAAGTTGTGGTCCTTATGTACAATGGAATATCACTCAGCCATGAAATCAACGTCATAAGGCTAGTAGCAGCATGATGAGTGGATTTAGGTACGACGATTCTAAGTGAAATAAGTCACACAGAAAAAGACACTTATCATAAGATATGACTTATAGAGGGAATGTAAAAACCGCTACCCTTGAACTGAATTACAAAACAGAATAGAATCACACGTTTAGAAAACACACTATGGCTGCTTAACGGGAAAGGTGAGGTGGGGTGATGCATACAACAAGGGTTTCAAATTAGCTCAGATACCGTTCCATAAACCCAATATGTAATAGACAAGCCCTACTCCTTGCTCAAGGAATTGGACTCAGCACCCCCTATTCACCGCCCAAGAATATATCTGACTAGTAAGAATCTTGAAACCTATGCATTGATATCTCTCTGAAAGTGAGTCAAGTGGGTGTAAAGCGGCAAAATCACAGCAGTGAAAAGCAGGTAAACCCCATTATAAAAATCAATTACTTTTAAAAACCCGTGAAACAAAGACAGTGAAAGAGAGAGAAATTCTTAAAAAGTCGTTCAGGGGCTGTGATGCCACCTGGATTGACCATATCTAGACCCACAGCTGATTGAGACATAAGGGTGGACACTCTTGGGGCTGAGAGGTTTGGTGAGGTTGGGTGAGCAAACGCAGACCCTTTAAAGTAATACTGCGTGGTACCCATCCCATGGGTCCCAAATCTCCAGGTTCAAGGGCATCTTCCTACATCGAAAACATTCATGAGAAACCCAGAAGATGGTACACCGTGTGATCGGGAAAGGTTTCTAAAACGCACCTCATTTCTCATCTCCTTGTGCTTGGGTTCGCCATTCCAGCCGCTTTACTAGCAATCTCCCTCCTTGGAGAATCAGCACCTTTAACCTCCTGTTCCGTACAGGTTGCAATTTGTCCTGAGGATGAACGGGAAGAGGGGGAACCAATGAGAGACTAGCTCTAGGTGTTGGGACAGGCACAGGTCACTCTATTTTCCCCTCAAGAAGAAGAATTAACCACAGGCTCAGCATGCCGCCTGGGACCAGAATAGGGCCTGAAGCAATCATGCGCTTTTGCGGCCAGCGCCCAAGAAAGCGAGTTGAAAAATGGCGCTCAGGGGCACTGCAATTCACAAACCTGCAGACTTATAAATGATGACTCTCGTCCACAAATATATTGATGGAAGGAAACGAAGAGGATTTGAAAGCAAGGCAGAATTGCAGGAAACAGATTTCAGGAGGGAGATTCGAATCGCCTTTAAAGCACAGGAAAGGCGGCAAAACCTCGACAATGATGCCCTTGGCCAAAAAGGGCGTATGCGTGTTTTCCTGAATATATTCAGGAAAAAACGCATACGCCCTTTTTGGCCAACCAAGCAACCTGGAAAGGCAAATCAGCGCTACAAAGAAGTCTCGCTTCCCATCGGTCAAAAGGGCCATGCTGAATAAAGTGTCAAAAGCAGAAATGCAGGACAGGCCATGGAGAAACGGGAGCCTGGCTACGCTGATGGGCGGGATGTAAATTGCCAACAGCCACTCTGGAGAAGTGCACGGTGTGTCCTGAAACATCTACAAAACTCAGCTTAGGGAGCATAGGGCACATCCACTCATGGGCGTATAAATTGGGAAAACTAAAAATCAGCAAGACACAGGCACCCCAAAATTTAGGTCTGCTCTGTTGACAAGAACCTCCACTTGGTTACACCTTAAATATCCCAGGAAAGAGAAAAATGGATAAAGAAGTTGTGGTCCTTATGTACAATGGAATATCACTCAGCCATGAAATCAACGTCATAAGGCTAGTAGCAGCATGATGAGTGGATTTAGGTACGACGATTCTAAGTGAAATAAGTCACACAGAAAAAGACACTTGTCATAAGACACCACTTATAGAGGGAATGTACAAACCGCTACCCTTGAACTGAATTACAAAACAGAATAGAGTCACACGTTTAGAAAACACACTATGGCTGCTTAACGGGAAAGGTGAGGTGGGGTGATGCATAAAACAAGGGTTTCAAATTAGCTCAGATACCGTTCCATAAACCCAATATGTAATAGACAAGACCTACTCCTTGCTCAATGAATTGGACTCAACACCCCCTATTCACCGTCCAAGAATATATCTGACTAGTAAGAATCTTAAAACGTATGCATTGATATCTCTCTGTAAGTGAGTCAAGTGGGTGTAAAGCGGCAAAATCACAGCAGTGAAAAGCAGGTAAACCCCATTATAAAAATCAATTACTTTTAAAAACCCGTGAAACAAAGACAGTGAAAGAGAGAGAAATTCTTACAAAGTTCGTTCAGGGGCTGTGATGCCACCTGGATTGACCATATCTAGACCCACAGCTGATTGAGACATAAGGGTGGACACTCTTGGGGCTGAGAGGTTTGGTGAGGTTGGGTGAGCAAACGCAGACCCTTTAAAGTAATACTGCGTGGTACCCATCCCATGGGTCCCAAATCACCAGGTTCAAGGGCATCTTCCTACATCGAAAACATGCATGAGAAACCCAGAAGATGGTACACCGTGTGATCGGGAAAGGTTTCCAAAACGCACCTCATTTCTCATCTCCTTGTGCTCGGGTTCGCCATTCCAGCAGCTTTACTAGCAATCTCCGTCCTTGGAGAATCAGCACCTTAACCTCCTGTTCCATACAGGTTGCAATTTTTCCTGCGGATGAACGGGAAGAGGGGGAACCAATGAGACACTAGCTCTAGGTGTTGGGACAGGCACAGGTCTATTTTCCCATCAGGAAGAAGAATTAACCACACGCTCAGCCTGCCGCCCGGGACCAGAATAGGACCTGAAGCAATCCTGCGCGTTTGCGGCAGCTCCCAAGAAAGCGAGTTGAAAAATGGAGGTCAGGGGCACTGCAATTCACAAACCTGCAGACTTATAAATGATGACTGTCGTCCACAAATATATTGAGGGAAGGCAACGAAGAGGATTTGAAAGCAAGGCAGAATTGCAGGAAACAGATTTCAGGAGGGAGATTCGAATCGCCTTTAAAACACAGGAAAAGCGGCAAAACCTCGACAATGATGCCCTTGGCCAAAAAGGGCGTATGCGTTTTTTCCTGAATATATTCAGGAAAAAACGCATACGCCCTTTTTGGCCAACCAAGCAACCTGGAAAGGCAAATCAGCGCTACAAAGAAGTCTCGCTTCCCATCGGTCAAAAGGGCCATGCTGAATAAAGTGTCAAAACCAGAAATGCAGGAGAGGCCATGGAGAAACGGGACTCTGGCTACGCTGACGGGCGGGATGTAAATTGCCAACAGCCACTCTGGAGAAGTGCACGGTGTGTCCTGAAACATCTAAAAAACTCAGCTTAGGGAGCATAGGGCACTTCCACTCATGGGCGTATAAATTGGGAAAACTAAAAATCAGCAAGACACAGGCACCCCAAAGTTTAGGGCTGCTCTGTTGACAAGAACCTCCACTTGGTTACACCTTAAATATCCCAGGAAAGAGAAAAATGGATAAAGAAGTTGTGGTCCTTATGTACAATGGAATATCACTCAGCCATGAAATCAACGTCATAAGGCTAGAAGCAGCATGATGAGTGGATTTAGGTACGACGATTCTAAGTGAAATAAGTCACACAGAAAAAGACACTTGTCATAAGATATCACTTATAGAGGGAATGTAAAAACCGCTACCCTTGAACTGAATTACAAAACAGAATAGAGTCACACGTTTAGAAAACACACTATGGTTGCTTAACGGGAAAGGTGAGGTGGGGTGATGCATAAAACAAGGGTTTCAAATTAGCTCAGATACCGTTCCATAAACCCAATATGTAATAGACAAGACCTACTCCTTGCTCAATGAATTGGACTCAACACCCCCTATTCACCGGCCAAGAATATATCTGACTAGTAAGAATCTTAAAACCTATGTATTGATAACTCTCTGTAAGTGAGTCAAGTGGGTGTAAAGCGGCAGAAACACAGCAGTGAAAAGCTGCTAAACCCCATTATAAAAATCAATTACTTTTAGAAACCCGTGAAACAAAGACAGTGAAAGAGAGAGAAATTCTTACAAAGTTCGCTCAGGGGCTGTGATGCCACCTGTATTGACCATATCTAGACCCACAGCTGATTGAGACATAAGGGTGGACACTCTTGGGGCTGAGAGGTTTGGTGAGGTTGGGTGAGCAAACGCAGACCCTTTAAAGTAATACTGCGTGGTCCCCATCCCATGGGTCCCAAATCTCCAGGTTCAAGGGCATCTTCCTATATCGAAAACAAGCATGAGAAACCCAGAAGATGGTACACTGTGTGATCGGGAAAGGTTTCCAAAACGCACCTCATTTCTCATCTCCTTGTTCTTGGGTTCGCCATTCCAGCCGCTTTACTAGCAATCTCCGTCCTTGGAGAATCAGCACCTTAACCTCCTGTTTCGAACAGGTTGCAATTTGTCCTGAGGATGAACGGGAAGAGGGGGAACCAATGAGAGACTAGCTCTAGGTGTTGGGACAGGCACAGGTCACTCTATTTTCCCATCAGGAAGAAGAATTAACCACAGGCTCAGCCTGCCGCCTGGGACCAGAATAGGGCCTGAGGCAATCCTGCGCTTTTGCGGCCAGCGCCCAAGAAAGCGAGTTGAAAAATGGAGCTCAGGGACACTGCAATTCACAAACCTGCAGACTTATAAATGATGACTCTCGTCCACAAATATATTGAGGGAAGGCAACGAAGAGGATTTGAAAGCAAGGCAGAATTGCAGGAAACAGATTTCAGGAGGGAGATTCGAATCGCCTTTAAAGCACAGGAAAAGCGGCAAAACCTCGACAATGATGCCCTTGGCCAAAAAGGGCGTATGCGTTTTTTCCTGAATATATTCAGGTAAAAACGCATACGCCCTTTTTGGCCAACCAAGCAACCTGGAAAGGCAAATCAGCGCTACAAAGAAGTCTCGCTTCCCATCGGTCAAAAGGGCCATGCTGAATAAACTGTCAAAACCAGAAATGCAGGACAGGCCATGGAGAAACGGGAGCCTGGCTACGCTGATGGGCGGGATGTAAATTGCCAACAGCCACTCTGGAGAAGTGCACGGTGTGTCCTGAAACATCTAAAAAACTGAGCTTAGGGAGCATAGGGCACATCCACTCATGGGCGTATAAATTGGGAAAACTAAAAATCAGCAAGACACAGGCACCCCAAAATTTAGGGCTGCTTTGTTGACAAGAACCTCCACTTGGTTACACCTTAAATATCCCAGGAAAGAGAAAAATGGATAAAGAAGTTGTGGTCCTTATGTACAATGGAATATCACTCAGCCATGAAATCAACGTCATAAGGCTAGTAGCAGCATGATGAGTGGATTTAGGTACGACGATTCTAAGTGAAATAAGTCACACAGAAAAAGACACTTATCATAAGATATGACTTATAGAGGGAATGTAAAAACCGCTACCCTTGAACTGAATTACAAAACAGAATAGAGTCACACGTTTAGAAAACACACTATGGCTGCTTAACGGGAAAGGTGAGGTGGGGTGATTCATAAAACAAGGGTTTCAAATTACCTGACATACCGTTCCATAAACCCAATATGTAATAGACAAGACCTACTCCTTGCTCAATGAATTGGACTCAACACCCCCTATTCACCGCCCACGAATATATCTGAATAGTAAGAATCTTAAAACCTATGCATTGATATCTCTCTGTAAGTGAGTCAAGTGGGTGTAAAGCGGCAAAAACACAGGAGTGAAAAGCAGGTAAACCCCATTATAAATATCAATTACTTTTAAAAACCCGTGAAACAAAGACAGTGAAAGAGAGAGAAATTCTTAAAAAGTCGTTCAGGGGCTGTGATGCCACCTGGATTGACCACATCTAGACCCACAGCTGATTGAGACATAAGGGTGGACACTCTTGGGGCTGAGAGGTTTGGTGAGGTTGGGTGAGCAAACGCAGACCCTATAAAGTAATACTGCGTGGTACCCATCCCATGGGTCCCAAATCTCCAGGTTCAAGGGCATCTTCCTACATCGAAAACATTCATGAGAAACCCAGAAGATGGTACACCGTGTGATCGGGAAAGGTTTCTAAAACGCACCTCATTTCTCATCTCCTTGTGCTTGGGTTCGCCATTCCAGCCGCTTTACTAGCAATCTCCCTCCTTGGAGAATCAGCACCTTTAACCTCCTGTTCCGTACAGGTTGCAATTTGTCCTGAGGATGAACGGGAAGAGGGGGAACCAGTGAGAGACTAGCTCTAGGTGTTGGGACAGGCACAGGTCACTCTATTTTCCCAACAGGAAGAAGAATTAACCACAGGCTCAGCCTGCCGCCTGGGACCAGAATAGGGCCTGAAGCAATCCTGCGCTTTTGCGGCCCACGCCCAAGAAAGCGAGTTGAAAAATGGCGCTCAGGGGCACTGCAATTCACAAACCTGCAGACTTATAAATGATGACTCTCGTCCACAAATATATTGATGGAAGGAAACGAAGAGGATTTGAAAGCAAGGCAGAATTGCAGGAAACAGATTTCAGGAGGGAGATTCGAATCGCCTTTAAAGCACAGGAAAGGCGGCAAAACCTCGACAATGATGCCCTTGGCCAAAAAGGGCGTATGCGTTTTTTCCTGAATATATTCAGGAAAAAACGCATACGCCCTTTTTGGCCAACCAAGCAACCTGGAAAGGCAAATCAGCGCTACAAAGAAGTCTCGCTTCCCATCGGTCAAAAGGGCCATGCTGAATAAAGTGTCAAAACCAGAAATGCAGGACAGGCCATGGAGAAACGGGAGCCTGGCTACGCTGATGGGCGGGATGTAAATTGCCAACAGCCACTCTGGAGAAGTGCACGGTGTGTCCTGAAACATCTAAAAAACTCAGCTTAGGGAGCATAGGGCACATCCACTCATGGGCGTATAAATTGGGAAAAGTAAAAATCAGCAAGACACAGGCACCCCAAAGTTTAGGGCTGCTCTGTTGACAAGAATCTCCACTTCGTTACACCTTAAATATCCCAGGAAAGAGAAAAATGGATAAAGAAGTTGTGGTCCTTATGTACAATGGAATATCACTCAGCCATGAAATCAACGTCATAAGGCTAGTAGCAGCATGATGAGTGGATTTAGGTACGACGATTCTAAGTGAAATAAGTCACACAGAAAAAGACACTTATCATAAGATATGACTTATAGAGGGAATGTAAAAACCGCTACCCTTGAACTGAATTACAAAACAGAATAGAATCACACGTTTAGAAAACACACTATGGCTGCTTAACGGGAAAGGTGAGGTGGGGTGATGCATACAACAAGGGTTTCAAATTAGCTCAGATACCGTTCCATAAACCCAATATGTAATAGACAAGCCCTACTCCTTGCTCAAGGAATTGGACTCAGCACCCCCTATTCACCGCCCAAGAATATATCTGACTAGTAAGAATCTTGAAACCTATGCATTGATATCTCTCTGAAAGTGAGTCAAGTGGGTGTAAAGCGGCAAAATCACAGCAGTGAAAAGCAGGTAAACCCCATTATAAAAATCAATTACTTTTAAAAACCCGTGAAACAAAGACAGTGAAAGAGAGAGAAATTCTTAAAAAGTCGTTCAGGGGCTGTGATGCCACCTGGATTGACCATATCTAGACCCACAGCTGATTGAGACATAAGGGTGGACACTCTTGGGGCTGAGAGGTTTGGTGAGGTTGGGTGAGCAAACGCAGACCCTTTAAAGTAATACTGCGTGGTACCCATCCCATGGGTCCCAAATCTCCAGGTTCAAGGGCATCTTCCTACATCGAAAACATTCATGAGAAACCCAGAAGATGGTACACCGTGTGATCGGGAAAGGTTTCTAAAACGCACCTCATTTCTCATCTCCTTGTGCTTGGGTTCGCCATTCCAGCCGCTTTACTAGCAATCTCCCTCCTTGGAGAATCAGCACCTTTAACCTCCTGTTCCGTACAGGTTGCAATTTGTCCTGAGGATGAACGGGAAGAGGGGGAACCAATGAGAGACTAGCTCTAGGTGTTGGGACAGGCACAGGTCACTCTATTTTCCCCTCAAGAAGAAGAATTAACCACAGGCTCAGCATGCCGCCTGGGACCAGAATAGGGCCTGAAGCAATCATGCGCTTTTGCGGCCAGCGCCCAAGAAAGCGAGTTGAAAAATGGCGCTCAGGGGCACTGCAATTCACAAACCTGCAGACTTATAAATGATGACTCTCGTCCACAAATATATTGATGGAAGGAAACGAAGAGGATTTGAAAGCAAGGCAGAATTGCAGGAAACAGATTTCAGGAGGGAGATTCGAATCGCCTTTAAAGCACAGGAAAGGCGGCAAAACCTCGACAATGATGCCCTTGGCCAAAAAGGGCGTATGCGTGTTTTCCTGAATATATTCAGGAAAAAACGCATACGCCCTTTTTGGCCAACCAAGCAACCTGGAAAGGCAAATCAGCGCTACAAAGAAGTCTCGCTTCCCATCGGTCAAAAGGGCCATGCTGAATAAAGTGTCAAAAGCAGAAATGCAGGACAGGCCATGGAGAAACGGGAGCCTGGCTACGCTGATGGGCGGGATGTAAATTGCCAACAGCCACTCTGGAGAAGTGCACGGTGTGTCCTGAAACATCTACAAAACTCAGCTTAGGGAGCATAGGGCACATCCACTCATGGGCGTATAAATTGGGAAAACTAAAAATCAGCAAGACACAGGCACCCCAAAATTTAGGTCTGCTCTGTTGACAAGAACCTCCACTTGGTTACACCTTAAATATCCCAGGAAAGAGAAAAATGGATAAAGAAGTTGTGGTCCTTATGTACAATGGAATATCACTCAGCCATGAAATCAACGTCATAAGGCTAGTAGCAGCATGATGAGTGGATTTAGGTACGACGATTCTAAGTGAAATAAGTCACACAGAAAAAGACACTTATCATAAGATATGACTTATAGAGGGAATGTAAAAACCGCTACCCTTGAACTGAATTACAAAACAGAATAGAGTCACACGTTTAGAAAACACACTATGGCTGCTTAACGGGAAAGGTGAGGTGGGGTGATGCATAAAACAAGGGTTTCAAATTATCTGAGATACCGTTCCATAAACCCAATATGTAATAGACAAGACCTACTCCTTGCTCAATGAATTGGACTCAACACCGCCTATTCACCGCCCACGAATATATCTGACTAGTAAGAATCTTAAAACCTATGCATTGATATCTCTCTGTAAGTGAGTCAAGTGGGTGTAAAGCGGCAAAAACACAGGAGTGAAAAGCAGGTAAACCCCATTATAAATATCAATTCCTTTTAAAAACCCGTGAAACAAAGACAGTGAAAGAGAGAGAAATTCTTAAAAAGTCGTTCAGGGGCTGTGATGCCACCTGGATTGACCATATCTAGACCCACAGCTGATTGAGACATAAGGGTGGACACTCTTGGGGCTGAGAGGTTTGGTGAGGTTGGGTGACCAAACGCAGACCCTATAAAGTAATACTGCGTGGTACCCATCCCATGGGTCCCAAATCTCCAGGTTCAAGGGCATCTTCCTACATCGAAAACATTCATGAGAAACCCAGAAGATGGTACACCGTGTGATCGGGAAAGGTTTCTAAAACGCACCTCATTTCTCATCTCCTTGTGCTTGGGTTCGCCATTCTTCCACTTTACTAGCAATCTCCCTCCTTGGAGAATCAGCACCTTTAACCTCCTGTTCCGTACAGGTTGCAATTTGTCCTGAGGATGAACGGGAAGAGGGGGAACCAATGAGAGACTAGCTCTAGGTGTTGGGACAGGCACAGGTCACTCTATTTTCCCCTCAAGAAGAAGAATTAACCACAGGCTAATCATGCCGCCTGGGACCAGAATAGGGCCTGAAGCAATCCTGCGCTTTTGCGGCCAGCGCCCAAGAAAGCGAGTTGAAAAATGGCGCTCAGGGGCACTGCAATTCACAAACCTGCAGACTTATAAATGATGACTCTCGTCCACAAATATATTGATGGAACGAAACGAAGAGGATTTGAAAGCAAGGCACAATTGCAGGAAACAGATTTCAGGAGGGAGATTCGAATCGCCTTTAAAGCACAGGAAAAGCGGCAAATCCTCGACAATGATGCCCTTGGCCAAAAAGGGCGTATGCGTTTTTTCCTGAATATATTCAGGAAAAAACGCATACGCCCTTTTTGGCCAACCAAGCAACCTGGAAAGGCAAATCAGCGCTACAAAGAAGTCTCGCTTCCCATCGGTCAAAAGGGCCATGCTGAATAAAGTGTCAAAACCAGAAATGCAGGACAGGCCATGGAGAAACGGGAGCCTGGCTACGCTGATGGGCGGGATGTAAATTGCCAACAGCCACTCTGGAGAAGTGCACGGTGTGTCCTGAAACATCTAAAAAACTCAGCTTAGGGAGCATAGGGCACATCCACTCATGGGCGTATAAATTGAGAAAACTAAAAATCAGCAAGACACAGGCACCCCAAAGTTTAGGGCTGCTCTGTTGACAAGAATCTCCACTTCGTTACACCTTAAATATCCCAGGAAAGAGAAAAATGGATAAAGAAGTGGTGGTCCTTATGTACAATGGAATATCACTCAGCCATGAAATCAACGTCATAAGGCTAGTAGCAGCATGATGAGTGGATTTAGGTACGACGATTCTAAGTGAAATAAGTCACACAGAAAAAGACACTTATCATAAGATATGACTTATAGAGGGAATGTAAAAACCGCTACCCTTGAACTGAATTACAAAACACAATAGAGTCACACGTTTAGAAAGCACACTATGGCTGCTTAACGGGAAAGGTGAGGTGGGGTGATGCATACAACAAGGGTTTCACATTATCTGAGATACCGTTCCATAAACCCAATATGTAATAGACAAGCCCTACTCCTTGCTCAATGAATTGGACTCAACACCCCCTATTCACCGCCCACGAATATATCTGACTAGTAAGAATCTTAAAACCTATGCATTGATATCTCTCTGTAAGTGAGTCAAGTGGGTGTAAAGCGGCAAAAACACAGGAGTGAAAAGCAGGTAAACCCCATAATAAATATCAATTACTTTTAAAAACCCGTGAAACAAAGACAGTGAAAGAGAGAGAAATTCTTAAAAAGTCGTTCAGGGGCTGTGATGCCACCTGGATTGACCACATCTAGACCCACAGCTGATTGAGACATAAGGGTGGACACTCTTGGGGCTGAGAGGTTTGGTGAGGTTGGGTGAGCAAACGCAGACCCTATAAAGTAATACTGCGTGGTACCCATCCCATGGGTCCCAAATCTCCAGGTTCAAGGGCATCTTCCTACATCGAAAACATTCATGAGAAACCCAGAAGATGGTACACCGTGTGATCGGGAAAGGTTTCTAAAACGCACCTCATTTCTCATCTCCTTGTGCTTGGGTTCGCCATTCCAGCCGCTTTACTAGCAATCTCCCTCCTTGGAGAATCAGCACCTTTAACCTCCTGTTCCGTACAGGTTGCAATTTGTCCTGAGGATGAACGGGAAGAGGGGGAACCCATGAGAGACTAGCTCTAGGTGTTGGGACAGGCACAGGTCACTCTATTTTCCCCTCAAGAAGAAGAATTAACCACAGGCTCAGCCTGCCGCCTGGGACCAGAATAGGGCCTGAAGCAATCCTGCGCTTTTGCGGCCAGCGCCCAAGAAAGCGAGTTGAAAAATGGCGCTCAGGGGCACTGCAATTCACAAACCTGCAGACTTATAAATGATGACTCTCGTCCACAAATATATTGATGGAAGGAAACGAAGAGGATTTGAAAGCAAGGCAGAATTGCAGGAAACAGATTTCAGGAGGGAGATTCGAATCGCCTTTAAAGCACAGGAAAGGCGGCAAAACCTCGACAATGATGCCCTTGGCCAAAAAGGGCGTATGCGTTTTTTCCTGAATATATTCAGGAAAAAACGCATACGCCCTTTTTGGCCAACCAAGCAACCTGGAAAGGCAAATCAGCGCTACAAAGAAGTCTCGCTTCCCATCGGTCAAAAGGGCCATGCTGAATAAAGTGTCAAAACCAGAAATGCAGGACAGGCCATGGAGAAACGGGAGCCTGGCTACGCTGATGGGCGGGATGTAAATTGCCAACAGCCACTCTGGAGAAGTGCACGGTGTGTCCTGAAACATCTACAAAACTCAGCTTAGGGAGCATAGGGCACATCCACTCATGGGCGTATAAATTGGGAAAACTAAAAATCAGCAAGACACAGGCACCCCAAAATTTAGGGCTGCTCTGTTGACAAGAACCTCCACTTGGTTACATCTTGAATATCCCAGGAAAGAGAAAAATGGATAAAGAAGTTGTGGTCCTTATGTACAATGGAATATCACTCAGCCATGAAATCAACGTCATAAGGCTAGTAGCAGCATGATGAGTGGATTTAGGTACGACGATTCTAAGTGAAATAAGTCACACAGAAAAAGACACTTATCATAAGATATGACTTATAGAGGGAATGTAAAAACCGCTACCCTTGAACTGAATTACAAAACACAATAGAGTCACACGTTTAGAATACACACTATGGCTGCTTAACGGGAAAGGTGAGGTGGGGTGATGCATACAACAAGGGTTTCACATTATCTGAGATACCGTTCCATAAACCCAATATGTAATAGACAAGCCCTACTCCTTGCTCAATGAATTGGACTCAACACCCCCTATTCACCGCCCACGAATATATCTGACTAGTAAGAATCTTAAAACCTATGCATTGATATCTCTCTGTAAGTGAGTCAAGTGGGTGTAAAGCGGCAAAAACACAGGAGTGAAAAGCAGGTAAACCCCATAATAAATATCAATTACTTTTAAAAACCCGTGAAACAAAGACAGTGAAAGAGAGAGAAATTCTTAAAAAGTCGTTCAGGGGCTGTGATGCCACCTGGATTGACCACATCTAGACCCACAGCTGATTGAGACATAAGGGTGGACACTCTTGGGGCTGAGAGGTTTGGTGAGGTTGGGTGAGCAAACGCAGACCCTATAAAGTAATACTGCGTGGTACCCATCCCATGGGTCCCAAATCTCCATGTTCAAGGGCATCTTCCTACATCGAAAACATTCATGAGAAACCCAGAAGATGGTACACCGTGTGATCGGGAAAGGTTTCTAAAACGCACCTCATTTCTCATCTCCTTGTGCTTGGGTTCGCCATTCCAGCCGCTTTACTAGCAATCTCCCTCCTTGGAGAATCAGCACCTTTAACCTCCTGTTCCGTACAGGTTGCAATTTGTCCTGAGGATGAACGGGAAGAGGGGGAACCAATGAGAGACTAGCTCTAGGTGTTGGGACAGGCACAGGTCACTCTATTTTCCCCTCAAGAAGAAGAATTAACCACAGGCTCAGCCTGCCGCCTGGGACCAGAATAGGGCCTGAAGCAATCCTGCGCTTTTGCGGCCAGCGCCCAAGAAAGCGAGTTGAAAAATGGCGCTCAGGGGCACTGCAATTCACAAACCTGCAGACTTATAAATGATGACTCTCGTCCACAAATATATTGATGGAAGGAAACGAAGAGGATTTGAAAGCAAGGCAGAATTGCAGGAAACAGATTTCAGGAGGGAGATTCGAATCGCCTTTAAAGCACAGGAAAGGCGGCAAAACCTCGACAATGATGCCCTTGGCCAAAAAGGGCGTATGCGTTTTTTCCTGAATATATTCAGGAAAAAACGCATACGCCCTTTTTGGCCAACCAAGCAACCTGGAAAGGCAAATCAGCGCTACAAAGAAGTCTCGCTTCCCATCGGTCAAAAGGGCCATGCTGAATAAAGTGTCAAAACCAGAAATGCAGGACAGGCCATGGAGAAACGGGAGCCTGGCTACGCTGATGGGCGGGATGTAAATTGCCAACAGCCACTCTGGAGAAGTGCACGGTGTGTCCTGAAACATCTACAAAACTCAGCTTAGGGAGCATAGGGCACATCCACTCATGGGCGTATAAATTGGGAAAACTAAAAATCAGCAAGACACAGGCACCCCAAAATTTAGGGCTGCTCTGTTGACAAGAACCTCCACTTGGTTACACCTTGAATATCCCAGGAAAGAGAAAAATGGATAAAGAAGTTGTGGTCCTTATGTACAATGGAATATCACTCAGCCATGAAATCAACGTCATAAGGCTAGTAGCAGCATGATGAGTGGATTTAGGTACGACGATTCTAAGTGAAATAAGTCACACAGAAAAAGACACTTATCATAAGATATGACTTATAGAGGGAATGTAAAAACCGCTACCCTTGAACTGAATTACAAAACAGAATAGAGTCACACGTTTAGAAAACACACTATGGCTGCTTAACGGGAAAGGTGAGGTGGGGTGATTCATAAAACAAGGGTTTCAAATTATCTGAGATACCGTTCCATAAACCCAATATGTAATAGACAAGACCTACTCCTTGCTCAATGAATTGGACTCATAACCCCCTATTCACCGCCCACGAATATATCTGAATAGTAAGAATCTTAAAACCTCTGCATTGATATCTCTCTGTAAGTGAGTCAAGTGGGTGTAAAGCGGCAAAAACACAGGAGTGAAAAGCAGGTAAACCCCATTATAAATATCAATTACTTTTAAAAACCCGTGAAACAAAGACAGTGAAAGTGAGAGAAATTCTTAAAAAGTCGTTCAGGGGCTGTGATGCCACCTGGATTGACCACATCTAGACCCACAGCTGATTGAGACATAAGGGTGGACACTCTTGGGGCTGAGAGGTTTGGTGAGGTTGGGTGACCAAACGCAGACCCTATAAAGTAATACTGCGTGGTACCCATCCCATGGGTCCCAAATCTCCAGGTTCAAGGGCATCTTCCTACATCGAAAACATTCATGAGAAACCCAGAAGATGGTACACCGTGTGATCGGGAAAGGTTTCTAAAACGCACCTCATTTCTCATCTCCTTGTGCTTGGGTTCGCCATTCCAGCCGCTTTACTAGCAATCTCCCTCCTTGGAGAATCAGCACCTTTAACCTCCTGTTCCGTACAGGTTGCAATTTGTCCTGAGGATGAACGGGAAGAGGGGGAACCAATGAGAGACTAGCTCTAGGTGTTGGGACAGGCACAGGTCACTCTATTTTCCCCTCAAGAAGAAGAATTAACCACAGGCTCAGCATGCCGCCTGGGACCAGAATAGGGCCTGAAGCAATCCTGCGCTTTTGCGGCCAGCGCCCAAGAAAGCGAGTTGAAAAATGGCGCTCAGGGGCACTGCAATTCACAAACCTGCAGACTTATAAATGATGACTCTCGTCCACAAATATATTGATGGAAGGAAACGAAGAGGATTTGAAAGCAAGGCAGAATTGCAGGAAACAGATTTCAGGAGGGAGATTCGAATCGCCTTTAAAGCACAGGAAAGGCGGCAAAACCTCGACAATGATGCCCTTGGCCAAAAAGGGCGTATGCGTTTTTTCCTGAATATATTCAGGAAAAAACGCATACGCCCTTTTTGGCCAACCAAGCAACCTGGAAAGGCAAATCAGCGCTACAAAGAAGTCTCGCTTCCCATCGGTCAAAAGGGCCATGCTGAATAAAGTGTCAAAACCAGAAATGCAGGACAGGCCATGGAGAAACGGGAGCCTGGCTACGCTGATGGGCGGGATGTAAATTGCCAACAGCCACTCTGGAGAAGTGCACGGTGTGTCCTGAAACATCTAAAAAACTCAGCTTAGGGAGCATAGGGCACTTCCACTCATGGGCGTATAAATTGGGAAAACTAAAAATCAGCAAGACACAGGCACCCCAAAGTTTAGGGCTGCTCTGTTGACAAAAACCTCCACTTCGTTACACCTTAAATATCCCAGGAAAGAGAAAAATGGATAAAGAAGTGGTGGTCCTTATGTACAATGGAATATCACTCAGCCATGAAATCAACGTCATAAGGCTAGTAGCAGCATGATGAGTGGATTTAGGTACGACGATTCTAAGTGAAATAAGTCACACAGAAAAAGACACTTATCATAAGATATGACTTATAGAGGGAATGTAAAAACCGCTACCCTTGAACTGAATTACAAAACACAATAGAGTCACACGTTTAGAATACACACTATGGCTGCTTAACGGGAAAGGTGAGGTGGGGTGATGCATACAACAAGGGTTTCACATTATCTGAGATACCGTTCCATAAACCCAATATGTAATAGACAAGCCCTACTCCTTGCTCAATGAATTGGACTCAACACCCCCTATTCACCGCCCACGAATATATCTGACTAGTAAGAATCTTAAAACCTATGCATTGATATCTCTCTGTAAGTGAGTCAAGTGGGTGTAAAGCGGCAAAAACACAGGAGTGAAAAGCAGGTAAACCCCATAATAAATATCAATTACTTTTAAAAACCCGTGAAACAAAGACAGTGAAAGAGAGAGAAATTCTTAAAAAGTCGTTCAGGGGCTGTGATGCCACCTGGATTGACCACATCTAGACCCACAGCTGATTGAGACATAAGGGTGGACACTCTTGGGGCTGAGAGGTTTGGTGAGGTTGGGTGAGCAAACGCAGACCCTATAAAGTAATACTGCGTGGTACCCATCCCATGGGTCCCAAATCTCCATGTTCAAGGGCATCTTCCTACATCGAAAACATTCATGAGAAACCCAGAAGATGGTACACCGTGTGATCGGGAAAGGTTTCTAAAACGCACCTCATTTCTCATCTCCTTGTGCTTGGGTTCGCCATTCCAGCCGCTTTACTAGCAATCTCCCTCCTTGGAGAATCAGCACCTTTAACCTCCTGTTCCGTACAGGTTGCAATTTGTCCTGAGGATGAACGGGAAGAGGGGGAACCAATGAGAGACTAGCTCTAGGTGTTGGGACAGGCACAGGTCACTCTATTTTCCCCTCAAGAAGAAGAATTAACCACAGGCTCAGCCTGCCGCCTGGGACCAGAATAGGGCCTGAAGCAATCCTGCGCTTTTGCGGCCAGCGCCCAAGAAAGCGAGTTGAAAAATGGCGCTCAGGGGCACTGCAATTCACAAACCTGCAGACTTATAAATGATGACTCTCGTCCACAAATATATTGATGGAAGGAAACGAAGAGGATTTGAAAGCAAGGCAGAATTGCAGGAAACAGATTTCAGGAGGGAGATTCGAATCGCCTTTAAAGCACAGGAAAGGCGGCAAAACCTCGACAATGATGCCCTTGGCCAAAAAGGGCGTATGCGTTTTTTCCTGAATATATTCAGGAAAAAACGCATACGCCCTTTTTGGCCAACCAAGCAACCTGGAAAGGCAAATCAGCGCTACAAAGAAGTCTCGCTTCCCATCGGTCAAAAGGGCCATGCTGAATAAAGTGTCAAAACCAGAAATGCAGGACAGGCCATGGAGAAACGGGAGCCTGGCTACGCTGATGGGCGGGATGTAAATTGCCAACAGCCACTCTGGAGAAGTGCACGGTGTGTCCTGAAACATCTACAAAACTCAGCTTAGGGAGCATAGGGCACATCCACTCATGGGCGTATAAATTGGGAAAACTAAAAATCAGCAAGACACAGGCACCCCAAAATTTAGGGCTGCTCTGTTGACAAGAACCTCCACTTGGTTACACCTTGAATATCCCAGGAAAGAGAAAAATGGATAAAGAAGTTGTGGTCCTTATGTACAATGGAATATCACTCAGCCATGAAATCAACGTCATAAGGCTAGTAGCAGCATGATGAGTGGATTTAGGTACGACGATTCTAAGTGAAATAAGTCACACAGAAAAAGACACTTATCATAAGATATGACTTATAGAGGGAATGTAAAAACCGCTACCCTTGAACTGAATTACAAAACAGAATAGAGTCACACGTTTAGAAAACACACTATGGCTGCTTAACGGGAAAGGTGAGGTGGGGTGATTCATAAAACAAGGGTTTCAAATTATCTGAGATACCGTTCCATAAACCCAATATGTAATAGACAAGACCTACTCCTTGCTCAATGAATTGGACTCATAACCCCCTATTCACCGCCCACGAATATATCTGAATAGTAAGAATCTTAAAACCTCTGCATTGATATCTCTCTGTAAGTGAGTCAAGTGGGTGTAAAGCGGCAAAAACACAGGAGTGAAAAGCAGGTAAACCCCATTATAAATATCAATTACTTTTAAAAACCCGTGAAACAAAGACAGTGAAAGTGAGAGAAATTCTTAAAAAGTCGTTCAGGGGCTGTGATGCCACCTGGATTGACCACATCTAGACCCACAGCTGATTGAGACATAAGGGTGGACACTCTTGGGGCTGAGAGGTTTGGTGAGGTTGGGTGACCAAACGCAGACCCTATAAAGTAATACTGCGTGGTACCCATCCCATGGGTCCCAAATCTCCAGGTTCAAGGGCATCTTCCTACATCGAAAACATTCATGAGAAACCCAGAAGATGGTACACCGTGTGATCGGGAAAGGTTTCTAAAACGCACCTCATTTCTCATCTCCTTGTGCTTGGGTTCGCCATTCCAGCCGCTTTACTAGCAATCTCCCTCCTTGGAGAATCAGCACCTTTAACCTCCTGTTCCGTACAGGTTGCAATTTGTCCTGAGGATGAACGGGAAGAGGGGGAACCAATGAGAGACTAGCTCTAGGTGTTGGGACAGGCACAGGTCACTCTATTTTCCCCTCAAGAAGAAGAATTAACCACAGGCTCAGCATGCCGCCTGGGACCAGAATAGGGCCTGAAGCAATCCTGCGCTTTTGCGGCCAGCGCCCAAGAAAGCGAGTTGAAAAATGGCGCTCAGGGGCACTGCAATTCACAAACCTGCAGACTTATAAATGATGACTCTCGTCCACAAATATATTGATGGAAGGAAACGAAGAGGATTTGAAAGCAAGGCAGAATTGCAGGAAACAGATTTCAGGAGGGAGATTCGAATCGCCTTTAAAGCACAGGAAAGGCGGCAAAACCTCGACAATGATGCCCTTGGCCAAAAAGGGCGTATGCGTTTTTTCCTGAATATATTCAGGAAAAAACGCATACGCCCTTTTTGGCCAACCAAGCAACCTGGAAAGGCAAATCAGCGCTACAAAGAAGTCTCGCTTCCCATCGGTCAAAAGGGCCATGCTGAATAAAGTGTCAAAACCAGAAATGCAGGACAGGCCATGGAGAAACGGGAGCCTGGCTACGCTGATGGGCGGGATGTAAATTGCCAACAGCCACTCTGGAGAAGTGCACGGTGTGTCCTGAAACATCTAAAAAACTCAGCTTAGGGAGCATAGGGCACTTCCACTCATGGGCGTATAAATTGGGAAAACTAAAAATCAGCAAGACACAGGCACCCCAAAGTTTAGGGCTGCTCTGTTGACAAAAACCTCCACTTCGTTACACCTTAAATATCCCAGGAAAGAGAAAAATGGATAAAGAAGTGGTGGTCCTTATGTACAATGGAATATCACTCAGCCATGAAATCAACGTCATAAGGCTAGTAGCAGCATGATGAGTGGATTTAGGTACGACGATTCTAAGTGAAATAAGTCACACAGAAAAAGACACTTATCATAAGATATGACTTATAGAGGGAATGTAAAAACCGCTACCCTTGAACTGAATTACAAAACAGAATAGAGTCACACGTTTAGAAAACACATTATGGCTGCTTAACGGGAAAGGTGAGGTGGGGTGATGCATACAACAAGGGTTTCAAATTAGCTCAGATACCGTTCCATAAACCCAATATGTAATAGACAAGCCCTACTCCTTGCTCAAGGAATTGGACTCAGCACCCCCTATTCACCGCCCAAGAATATATCTGACTAGTAAGAATCTTGAAACCTATGCATTGATATCTCTCTGAAAGTGAGTCAAGTGGGTGTAAAGCGGCAAAATCACAGCAGTGAAAAGCAGGTAAACCCCATTATAAAAATCAATTACTTTTAAAAACCCGTGAAACAAAGACAGTGAAAGAGAGAGAAATTCTTACAAAATTCTTTCAGCGGCTGTAATGCCACCTGGATTGACCATATCTAGACCCACAGCTGATTGAGACATAAGGGTGGACACTCTTGGGGCTGAGAGGTTTGGTGAGGTAGGGTGAGCAAACGCAGACCCTATAAAGTAATACTGCGTGGTACCCATCCCATGGGTCCCAAATCTCCAGGTTCAAGGGCATCTTCCTACATCGAAAACATTCATGAGAAACCCAGAAGATGGTACACCGTGTGATCGGGAAAGGTTTCTAAAACGCACCTCATTTCTCATCTCCTTGTGCTTGGGTTCGCCATTCCAGCCTCTTTACTAGCAATCTCCCTCCTTGGAGAATCAGCACCTTTAACCTCCTGTTCCGTACAGGTTGCAATTTGTGCTGAGGATGAACGGGAAGAGGGGGAACCAATGAGAGACTAGCTCTAGGTGTTGGGACAGGCACAGGTCACTCTATTTTCCCCTCAAGAAGAAGAATTAACCACAGGCTCAGCATGCCGCCTGGGACCAGAATAGGGCCTGAAGCAACCCTGCGCTTTTGCGGCCAGCGCCCAAGAAAGCGAGTTGAAAAATGGCGCTCAGGGGCACTGCAATTCACAAACCTGCAGACTTATAAATGATGACTCTCGTCCACAAATATATTGATGGAAGGAAACGAAGAGGATTTGAAAGCAAGGCAGAATTGCAGGAAACAGATTTCAGGAGGGAGATTCGAATCGCCTTTAAAGCACAGGAAAGGCGGCAAAACCTCGACAATGATGCCCTTGGCCAAAAAGGGCGTATGCGTTTTTTCCTGCATATATTCAGGAAAAAACGCATACGCCCTTTTTGGCCAACCAAGCAACCTGGAAAGGCAAATCAGCGCTACAAAGAAGTCTCGCTTCCCATCGGTCAAAAGGGCCATGCTGAATAAAGTGTCAAAACCAGAAATGCAGGACAGGCCATGGAGAAACGGGAGCCTGGCTACGCTGATGGGCGGGATGTAAATTGCCAACAGCCACTCTGGAGAAGTGCACGGTGTGTCCTGAAACATCTAAAAAACTCAGCTTAGGGAGCATAGGGCACATCCACTCATGGGCGTATAAATTGGGAAAAGTAAAAATCAGCAAGACACAGGCACCCCAAAATTTAGGGCTGCTCTGTTGACAAGAACCTCCACTTGGTTACACCTTAAATATCCCAGGAAAGAGAAAAATGGATAAAGAAGTTGTGGTCCTTATGTACAATGGAATATCACTCAGCCATGAAATCAACGTCATAAGGCTAGTAGCAGCATGATGAGTGGATTTAGGTACGACGATTCTAAGTGAAATAAGTCACACAGAAAAAGACACTTATCATAAGATATGACTTATAGAGGGAATGTAAAAACCGCTACCCTTGAACTGAATTACAAAACAGAATAGAGTCACACGTTTAGAAAACACACTATGGCTGCTTAACGGGAAAGGTGAGGTGGGGTGATGCATAAAACAAGGGTTTCAAATTATCTGAGATACCGTTCCATAAACCCAATATGTAATAGACAAGACCTACTCCTTGCTCAATGAATTGGACTCAACACCCCCTATTCACCGCCCACGAATATATCTGAATAGTAAGAATCTTAAAACCTATGCATTGATATCTCTCTGTAAGTGAGTCAAGTGGGTGTAAAGCGGCAAAAACACAGGAGTGAAAAGCAGGTAAACCCCATTATAAATATCAATTACTTTTAAAAACCCGTGAAACAAAGACAGTGAAAGAGAGAGAAATTCTTAAAAAGTCGTTCAGGGGCTGTGATGCCACCTGGATTGACCATATCTAGACCCACAGCTGATTGAGACATAAGGGTGGACACTCTTGGGGCTGAGAGGTTTGGTGAGGTTGGGTGAGCAAACGCAGACCCTATAAAGTAATGCTGCGTGGTACCCATCCCATGGGTCCCAAATCTCCAGGTTCAAGGGCATCTTCCTACATCGAAAACATTCATGAGAAACCCAGAAGATGGTACACCGTGTGATCGGGAAAGGTTTCTAAAACGCACCTCATTTCTCATCTCCTTGTGCTTGGGTTCGCCATTCCAGCCGCTTTACTAGCAATCTCCCTCCTTGGAGAATCAGCACCTTTAACCTCCTGTTCCGTACAGGTTGCAATTTGTGCTGAGGATGAACGGGAAGAGGGGGAACCAATGAGAGACTAGCTCTAGGTGTTGGGACAGGCACAGGTCACTCTATTTTCCCCTCAAGAAGAAGAATTAACCACAGGCTCAGCATGCCGCCTGGGACCAGAATAGGGCCTGAAGCAACCCTGCGCTTTTGCGGCCAGCGCCCAAGAAAGCGAGTTGAAAAATGGCGCTCAGGGGCACTGCAATTCACAAACCTGCAGACTTATAAATGATGACTCTCGTCCACAAATATATTGATGGAAGGAAACGAAGAGGATTTGAAAGCAAGGCAGAATTGCAGGAAACAGATTTCAGGAGGGAGATTCGAATCGCCTTTAAAGCACAGGAAAGGCGGCAAAACCTCGACAATGATGCCCTTGGCCAAAAAGGGCGTATGCGTTTTTTCCTGAATATATTCAGGAAAAAACGCATACGCCCTTTTTGGCCAACCAAGCAACCTGGAAAGGCAAATCAGCGCTACAAAGAAGTCTCGCTTCCCATCGGTCAAAAGGGCCATGCTGAATAAAGTGTCAAAACCAGAAATGCAGGACAGGCCATGGAGAAACGGGAGCCTGGCTACGCTGATGGGCGGGATGTAAATTGCCAACAGCCACTCTGGAGAAGTGCACGGTGTGTCCTGAAACATCTACAAAACTCAGCTTAGGGAGCATAGGGCACATCCACTCATGGGCGTATAAATTGGGAAAACTAAAAATCAGCAAGACACAGGCACCCCAAAATTTAGGGCTGCTCTGTTGACAAGAACCTCCACTTGGTTACACCTTAAATATCCCAGGAAAGAGAAAAATGGATAAAGAAGTTGTGGTCCTTATGTACAATGGAATGTCACTCAGCCATGAAATCAACGTCATAAGGCTAGTAGCAGCATGATGAGTGGATTTAGGTACGACGATTCTAAGTGAAATAAGTCACACAGAAAAAGACACTTATCATAAGATATGACTTATAGAGGGAATGTAAAAACCGCTACCCTTGAACTGAATTACAAAACAGAATAGAGTCACACGTTTAGAAAACACACTATGGCTGCTTAACGGGAAAGGTGAGGTGGGGTGATTCATAAAACAAGGGTTTCAAATTATCTGAGATACCGTTCCATAAACCCAATATGTAATAGACAAGACCTACTCCTTGCTCAATGAATTGGACTCAACACCCCCCATTCACCGCCCACGAATATATCTGACTAGTAAGAATCTTAAAACCTATGCATTGATATCTCTCTGTAAGTGAGTCAAGTGGGTGTAAAGCGGCAAAAACACATGAGTGAAAAGCAGGTAAACCCCATAATAAATATCAATTACTTTTAAAAACCCGTGAAACAAAGACAGTGAAAGAGAGAGAAATTCTTAAAAAGTCGTTCAGGGGCTGTGATGCCACCTGGATTGACCACATCTAGACCCACAGCTGATTGAGACATAAGGGTGGACACTCTTGGGCCTGAGAGGTTTGGTGAGGTTGGGTGACCAAACGCAGACCCTATAAAGTAATACTGCGTGGTACCCATCCCATGGGTCCCAAATCTCCAGGTTCAAGGGCATCTTCCTACATCGAAAACATTCATGAGAAACCCAGAAGATGGTACACCGTGTGATCGGGAAAGTTTTCTAAAACGCACCTCATTTCTCATCTCCTTGTGCTCGGGTTCGCCATTCCAGCCGCTTTACTAGCAATCTCCCTCCTTGGAGAATCAGCACCTTTAACCTCCTGTTCCGTACAGGTTGCAATTTGTCCTGAGGATGAACGGGAAGAGGGGGAACCAATGAGAGACTAGCTCTAGGTGTTGGGACAGGCACAGGTCACTCTATTTTCCCCTCAAGAAGAAGAATTAACCACAGGCTCAGCATGCCGCCTGGGACCAGAATAGGGCCTGAAGCAATCCTGCGCTTTTGCGGCCAGCGCCCAAGAAAGCGAGTTGAAAAATGGCGCTCAGGGGCACTGCAATTCACAAACCTGCAGACTTATAAATGATGACTCTCGTCCACAAATATATTGATGGAAGGAAACGAAGAGGATTTGAAAGCAAGGCAGAATTGCAGGAAACAGATTTCAGGAGGGAGATTCGAATCGCCTTTAAAGCACAGGAAAGGCGGCAAAACCTCGACAATGATGCCCTTGGCCAAAAAGGGCGTATGCGTTTTTTCCTGAATATATTCAGGAAAAAACGCATACGCCCTTTTTGGCCAACCAAGCAACCTGGAAAGGCAAATCAGCGCTACAAAGAAGTCTCGCTTCCCATCGGTCAAAAGGGCCATGCTGAATAAAGTGTCAAAACCAGAAATGCAGGACAGGCCATGGAGAAACGGGAGCCTGGCTACGCTGATGGGCGGGATGTAAATTGCCAACAGCCACTCTGGAGAAGTGCACGGTGTGTCCTGAAACATCTACAAAACTCAGCTTAGGGAGCATAGGGCACATCCACTCATGGGCGTATAAATTGAGAAAACTAAAAATCAGCAAGACACAGGCACCCCAAAATTTAGGGCTGCTCTGTTGACAAGAACCTCCACTTGGTTACACCTTAAATATCCCAGGAAAGAGAAAAATGGATAAAGAAGTTGTGGTCCTTATGTACAATGGAATATCACTCAGCCATGAAATCAACGTCATAAGGCTAGTAGCAGCATGATGAGTGGATTTAGGTACGACGATTCTAAGTGAAATAAGTCACACAGAAAAAGACACTTATCATAAGATATGACTTATAGAGGGAATGTAAAAACCGCTACCCTTGAACTGAATTACAAAACAGAATAGAGTCACACGTTTAGAAAACACACTATGGCTGCTTAACGGGAAAGGTGAGGTGGGGTGATTCATAAAACAAGGGTTTCAAATTATCTGAGATACCGTTCCATAAACCCAATATGTAATAGACAAGACCTACTCCTTGCTCAATGAATTGGACTCAACACCCCCCATTCACCGCCCACGAATATATCTGACTAGTAAGAATCTTAAAACCTATGCATTGATATCTCTCTGTAAGTGAGTCAAGTGGGTGTAAAGCGGCAAAAACACATGAGTGAAAAGCAGGTAAACCCCATAATAAATATCAATTACTTTTAAAAACCCGTGAAACAAAGACAGTGAAAGAGAGAGAAATTCTTAAAAAGTCGTTCAGGGGCTGTGATGCCACCTGGATTGACCACATCTAGACCCACAGCTGATTGAGACATAAGGGTGGACACTCTTGGGCCTGAGAGGTTTGGTGAGGTTGGGTGACCAAACGCAGACCCTATAAAGTAATACTGCGTGGTACCCATCCCATGGTTCCCAAATCTCCAGGTTCAAGGGCATCTTCCTACATCGAAAACATTCATGAGAAACCCAGAAGATGGTACACCGTGTGATCGGGAAAGGTTTCTAAAACGCACCTCATTTCTCATCTCCTTGTGCTCGGGTTCGCCATTCCAGCCGCTTTACTAGCAATCTCCCTCCTTGGAGAATCAGCACCTTTAACCTCCTGTTCCGTACAGGTTGCAATTTGTCCTGAGGATGAACGGGAAGAGGGGGAACCAATGAGAGACTAGCTCTAGGTGTTGGGACAGGCACAGGTCACTCTATTTTCCCCTCAAGAAGAAGAATTAACCACAGGCTCAGCATGCCGCCTGGGACCAGAATAGTGCCTGAAGCAATCCTGCGCTTTTGCGGCCAGCGCCCAAGAAAGCGAGTTGAAAAATGGCGCTCAGGGGCACTGCAATTCACAAACCTGCAGACTTATAAATGATGACTCTCGTCCACAAATATATTGATGGAAGGAAACGAAGAGGATTTGAAAGCAAGGCAGAATTGCAGGAAACAGATTTCAGGAGGGAGATTCGAATCGCCTTTAAAGCACAGGAAAGGCGGCAAAACCTCGACAATGATGCCCTTGGCCAAAAAGGGCGTATGCGTTTTTTCCTGAATATATTCAGGAAAAAACACATACGCCCTTTTTGGCCAACCAAGCAACCTGGAAAGGCAAATCAGCGCTACAAAGAAGTCTCGCTTCCCATCGGTCAAAAGGGCCATGCTGAATAAAGTGTCAAAACCAGAAATGCAGGACAGGCCATGGAGAAACGGGAGCCTGGCTACGCTGATGGGCGGGATGTAAATTGCCAACAGCCACTCTGGAGAAGTGCACGGTGTGTCCTGAAACATCTACAAAACTCAGCTTAGGGAGCATAGGGCACATCCACTCATGGGCGTATAAATTGGGAAAACTAAAAATCAGCAAGACACAGGCACCCCAAAATTTAGGGCTGCTCGGTTGACAAGAACCTCCACTTGGTTACACCTTAAATATCCCAGGAAAGAGAAAAATGGATAAAGAAGTTGTGGTCCTTATGTACAATCGAATATCACTCAGCCATGAAATCAACGTCATAAGGCTAGTAGCAGCATGATGAGTGGATTTAGGTACGACGATTCTAAGTGAAATAAGTCACACAGAAAAAGACACTTATCATAAGATATGACTTATAGAGGGAATGTAAAAACCGCTACCCTTGAACTGAATTACAAAACAGAATAGAGTCACACGTTTAGAAAACACACTACGGCTGCTTAACGGGAAAGGTGAGGTGGAGTGATGCATAAAACAAGGGTTTCAAATTATCTGAGATACCGTTCCATAAACCCAATATGTAATAGACAAGACCTACTCCTTGCTCAATGAATTGGACTCAACACCCCCTATTCACCGCCCACGAATATATCTGAATAGTAAGAATCTTAAAACCTATGCATTGATATCTCTCTGTAAGTGAGTCAAGTGGGTGTAAAGCGGCAAAAACACAGGAGTGAAAAGCAGGTAAACCCCATTATAAATATCAATTACTTTTAAAAACCCGTGAAACAAAGACAGTGAAAGAGAGAGAAATTCTTAAAAAGTCGTTCAGGGGCTGTGATGCCACCTGGATTGAGCACATCTAGACCCACAGCTGATTGAGACATAAGGGTGGACACTCTTGGGGCTGAGAGGTTTGGTGAGGTTGGGTGAGCAAACGCAGACCCTATAAAGTAATACTGCGTGGTACCCATCCCATGGGTCCCAAATCTCCAGGTTCAAGGGCATCTTCCTACATCGAAAACATTCATGAGAAACCCAGAAGATGGTACACCGTGTGATCGGGAAAGGTTTCTAAAACGCACCTCATTTCTCATCTCCTTGTGCTTGGGTTCGCCATTCCAGCCGCTTTACTAGCAATCTCCCTCCTTGGAGAATCAGCACCTTTAACCTCCTGTTCCGTACAGGTTGCAATTTGTCCTGAGGATGAACGGGAAGAGGGGGAACCAATGAGAGACTAGCTCTAGGTGTTAGGACAGGCACAGGTCACTCTATTTTCCCCTCAAGAAGAAGAATTAACCACAGGCTCAGCATGCCGCCTGGGACCAGAATAGGGCCTGAAGCAATCCTGCGCTTTTGCGGCCAGCGCCCAAGAAAGCGAGTTGAAAAATGGCGCTCAGGGGCACTGCAATTCACAAACCTGCAGACTTATAAATGATGACTCTCGTCCACAAATATATTGATGGAAGGAAACGAAGAGGATTTGAAAGCAAGGCAGAATTGCAGGAAACAGATTTCAGGAGGGAGATTCGAATCGCCTTTAAAGCACAGGAAAGGCGGCAAAACCTCGACAATGATGCCCTTGGCCAAAAAGGGCGTATGCGTTTTTGCCTGAATATATTCAGGAAAAAACGCATACGCCCTTTTTGGCCAACCAAGCAACCTGGAAAGGCAAATCAGCGCTACAAAGAAGTCTCGCTTCCCATCGGTCAAAAGGGCCATGCTGAATAAAGTGTCAAAAGCAGAAATGCAGGACAGGCCATGGAGAAACGGGAGCCTGGCTACGCTGATGGGCGGGATGTAAATTGCCAACAGCCACTCTGGAGAAGTGCACGGTGTGTCCTGAAACATCTACAAAACTCAGCTTAGGGAGCATAGGGCACATCCACTCATGGGCGTATAAATTGGGAAAACTAAAAATCCGCAAGACACAGGCACCCCAAAATTTAGGGCTGCTCTGTTGACAAGAACCTCCACTTGGTTACACCTTAAATATCCCAGGAAAGAGAAAAATGGATAAAGAAGTTGTGGTCCTTATGTACAATGGAATATCACTCAGCCATGAAATCAACGTCATAAGGCTAGTAGCAGCATGATGAGTGGATTTAGGTACGACGATTCTAAGTGAAATAAGTCACACAGAAAAAGACACTTATCATAAGATATGACTTATAGAGGGAATGTAAAAACCGCTACCCTTGAACTGAATTACAAAACAGAATAGAGTCACACGTTTAGAAAACACATTATGGCTGCTTAACGGGAAAGGTGAGGTGGGGTGATGCATACAACAAGGGTTTCAAATTATCTGAGATACCGTTCCATAAACCCAATATGTAATAGACAAGCCCTACTCCTTGCTCAAGGAATTGGACTCAGCACCCCCTATTCACCGCCCAAGAATATATCTGACTAGTAAGAATCTTGAAACCTATGCATTGATATCTCTCTGAAAGTGAGTCAAGTGGGTGTAAAGCGGCAAAATCACAGCAGTGAAAAGCAGGTAAACCCCATTATAAAAATCAATTACTTTTAAAAACCCGTGAAACAAAGACAGTGAAAGAGAGAGAAATTCTTACAAAATTCTTTCAGCGGCTGTAATGCCACCTGGATTGACCATATCTAGACCCACAGCTGATTGAGACATAAGGGTGGACACTCTTGGGGCTGAGAGGTTTGGTGAGGTAGGGTGAGCAAACGCAGACCCTATAAAGTAATACTGCGTGGTACCCATCCCATGGGTCCCAAATCTCCAGGTTCAAGGGCATCTTCCTACATCGAAAACATTCATGAGAAACCCAGAAGATGGTACACCGTGTGATCGGGAAAGGTTTCTAAAAGGCACCTCATTTCTCATCTCCTTGTGCTTGGGTTCGCCATTCCAGCCGCTTTACTAGCAATCTCCCTCCTTGGAGAATCAGCACCTTTAACCTCCTGTTCCGTACAGGTTGCAATTTGTGCTGAGGATGAACGGGAAGAGGGGGAACCAATGAGAGACTAGCTCTAGGTGTTGGGACAGGCACAGGTCACTCTATTTTCCCCTCAAGAAGAAGAATTAACCACAGGCTCAGCATGCCGCCTGGGACCAGAATAGGGCCTGAAGCAACCCTGCGCTTTTGCGGCCAGCGCCCAAGAAAGCGAGTTGAAAAATGGCGCTCAGGGGCACTGCAATTCACAAACCTGCAGACTTATAAATGACGACTCTCGTCCACAAATATATTGATGGAAGGAAACGAAGAGGATTTGAAAGCAAGGCAGAATTGCAGGAAACAGATTTCAGGAGGGAGATTCGAATCGCCTTTAAAGCACAGGAAAGGCGGCAAAACCTCGACAATTATGCCCTTGGCCAAAAAGGACCTATGCGTTTTTTCCTGAATATATTCAGGAAAAAACGCATACGCCCTTTCTGGCCAACCAAGCAACCTGGAAAGGCAAATCAGCGCTAAAAAGAAGTCTCGCTTCCCATCGGTCAAAAGGGCCATGCTGAATAAAGTGTCAAAAGCAGAAATGCAGGACAGGCCATGGAGAAACGGGAGCCTGGCTACGCTGATGGGCGGGATGTAAATTGCCAACAGCCACTCTGGAGAAGTGCACGGTGTGTCCTGAAACATCTACAAAACTCAGCTTAGGGAGCATAGGGCACATCCACTCATGGGCGTATAAATTGGGAAAACTAAAAATCAGCAAGACACAGGCATCCCAAAATTTAGGTCTGCTCTGTTGACAAGAACCTCCACTTGGTTACACCTTAAATATCCCAGGAAAGAGAAAAATGGATAAAGAAGTTGTGGTCCTTATGTACAATGGAATATCACTCAGCCATGAAATCAACGTCATAAGGCTAGTAGCAGCATGATGAGTGGATTTAGGTACGACGATTCTAAGTGAAATAAGTCACACAGAAAAAGACACTTATCATAAGATATGACTTATAGAGGGAATGTAAAAACCGCTACCCTTGAACTGAATTACAAAACAGAATAGAGTCACACGTTTAGAAAACACACTATGGCTGCTTAACGGGAAAGGTGAGGTGGGGTGATTCATAAAACAAGGGTTTCAAATTATCTGAGATACCGTTCCATAAACCCAATATGTAATAGACAAGACCTACTCCTTGCTCAATGAATTGGACTCAACACCCCCTATTCACCGCCCACGAATATATCTGAATAGTAAGAATCTTAAAACCTATGCATTGATATCTCTCTGTAAGTGAGTCAAGTGGGTGTAAAGCGGCAAAAACACAGGAGTGAAAAGCAGGTAAATCCCATTATAAATATCAATTACTTTTAAAAACTCGTGAAACAAAGACAGTGAAAGAGAGAGAAATTCTTAAAAAGTCGTTCAGGGGCTGTGATGCCACCTGGATTGAGCACATCTAGACCCACAGCTGATTGAGACATAAGGGTGGACACTCTTGGGGCTGAGAGGTTTGGTGAGGTTGGGTGACCAAACGCAGACCCTATAAAGTAATACTGCGTGGTACCCATCCCATGGGTCCCAAATCTCCAGGTTCAAGGGCATCTTCCTACATCGAAAACATTCATGAGAAACCCAGAAGATGGTACACCGTGTGATCGGGAAAGGTTTCTAAAACGCACCTCATTTCTCATCTCCTTGTGCTTGGGTTCGCCATTCCAGCCGCTTTACTAGCAATCTCCCTCCTTGGAGAATCAGCACCTTTAACCTCCTGTTCCGCACAGGTTGCAATTTGTCCTGAGGATGAAAGGGAAGAGGGGGAACCAATGAGAGACTAGCTCTAGGTGTTGGGACAGGCAGAGGTCACTCTATTTTCCCATCAGGAAGAAGAATTAACCACAGGCTCAGCCTGCCGCCTGGGACCAGAATAGGGCCTGAAGCAATCCTGCGCTTTTGCGGCCAGCGCCCAAGAAAGCGAGTTGAAAAATGGCGCTCAGGGGCACTGCAATTCACAAACCTGCAGACTTATAAATGATGACTCTCGTCCACAAATATATTGATGGAAGGAAACGAAGAGGATTTGAAAGCAAGGCAGAATTGCAGGAAACAGATTTCAGGAGGGAGATTCGAATCGCCTTTAAAGCACAGGAAAGGCGGCAAAACCTCGACAATGATGCCCTTGGCCAAAAAGGGCGTATGCGTTTTTTCCTGAATATATTCAGGAAAAAACGCATACGCCCTTTTTGGCCAACCAAGCAACCTGGAAAGGCAAATCAGCGCTACAAAGAAGTCTCGCTTCCCATCGGTCAAAAGGGCCATGCTGAATAAAGTGTCAAGACCAGAAATGCAGGACAGGCCATGGAGAAACGGGAGCCTGGCTACGCTGATGGGCGGGATGTAAATTGCCAACAGCCACTCTGGAGAAGTGCACGGTGTGTCCTGAAACATCTACAAAACTCAGCTTAGGGAGCATAGGGCACATCCACTCATGGGCGTATAAATTGGGAAAACTAAAAATCAGCAAGACACAGGCACCCCAAAATTTAGGGCTGCTCTGTTGACAAGAACCTCCACTTGGTTACACCTTAAATATCCCAGGAAAGAGAAAAATGGATAAAGAAGTTGTGGTCCTTATGTACAATGGAATATCACTCAGCCATGAAATCAACGTCATAAGGCTAGTAGCAGCATGATGAGTGGATTTAGGTACGACGATTCTAAGTGAAATAAGTCACACAGAAAAAGACACTTATCATAAGATATGACTTATAGAGGGAATGTAAAAACCGCTACCCTTGAACTGAATTACAAAACAGAATAGAGTCACACGTTTAGAAAACACACTATGGCTGCTTAACGGGAAAGGTGAGGTGGGGTGATGCATAAAACAAGGGTTTCAAATTATCTGAGATACCGTTCCATAAACCCAATATGTAATAGACAAGACCTACTCCTTGCTCAATGAATTGGACTCAACACCCCCTATTCACCGCCCACGAATATATCTGAATAGTAAGAATCTTAAAACCTATGCATTGATATCTCTCTGTAAGTGAGTCAAGTGGGTGTAAAGCGGCAAAAACACAGGAGTGAAAAGCAGGTAAATCCCATTATAAATATCAATTACTTTTAAAAACCCGTGAAACAAAGACAGTGAAAGAGAGAGAAATTCTTAAAAAGTCGTTCAGGGGCTGTGATGCCACCTGGATTGACCACATCTAGACCCACAGCTGATTGAGACATAAGGGTGGACACTCTTGGGGCTGAGAGGTTTGGTGAGGTTGGGTGACCAAACGCAGACCCTATAAAGTAATACTGCGTGGTACCCATCCCATGGGTCCCAAATCTCCAGGTTCAAGGGCATCTTCCTACATCGAAAACATTCATGAGAAACCCAGAAGATGGTACACCGTGTGATCGGGAAAGGTTTCTAAAACGCACCTCATTTCTCATCTCCTTGTGCTCGGGTTCGCCATTCCAGCCGCTTTACTAGCAATCTCCCTCCTTGGAGAATCAGCACCTTTAACCTCCTGTTCCGTACAGGTTGCAATTTGTCCTGAGGATGAACGGGAAGAGGGGGAACCAATGAGAGACTAGCTCTAGGTGTTGGGACAGGCACAGGTCACTCTATTTTCCCCTCAAGAAGAAGAATTAACCACAGGCTCAGCATGCCGCCTGGGACCAGAATAGGGCCTGAAGCAATCCTGCGCTTTTGCGGCCAGCGCCCAAGAAAGCGAGTTGAAAAATGGCGCTCAGGGGCACTGCAATTCACAAACCTGCAGACTTATAAATGATGACTCTCGTCCACAAATATATTGATGGAAGGAAACGAAGAGGATTTGAAAGCAAGGCAGAATTGCAGGAAACAGATTTCAGGAGGGAGATTCGAATCGCCTTTAAAGCACAGGAAAAGCGGCAAAACCTCGACAATGATGCCCTTGGCCAAAAAGGGCCTATGCGTTTTTTCCAGGAAAAAACGCATAGGCCCTTTTTGGCCAACCAAGCAACCTGGAAAGGCAAATCAGCGCTACAAAGAAGTCTCGCTTCCCATCGGTCAAAAGGGCCATGCTGAATAAAGTGTCAAAACCAGAAATGCAGGACAGGCCATGGAGAAACGGGAGCCTGGCTACGCTGATGCGCGGGATGTAAATTGCCAACAGCCACTCTGGAGAAGTGCACGGTGTGTCCTGAAACATCCACAAAACTCAGCTTAGGGAGCATAGGGCACATCCACTCATGGGCGTATAAATTGGGAAAACTAAAAATCAGCAAGACACAGGCACCCCAAAATTTAGGGCTGCTCTGTTGACAAGAACCTCCACTTGGTTACACCTTAAATATCCCAGGAAAGAGAAAAATGGATAAAGAAGTTGTGGTCCTTATGTACAATGGAATATCACTCAGCCATGAAATCAACGTCATAAGGCTAGTAGCAGCATGATGAGTGGATTTAGGTACGACGATTCTAAGTGAAATAAGTCACACAGAAAAAGACACTTATCATAAGATATGACTTATAGAGGGAATGTAAAAACCGCTACCCTTGAACTGAATTACAAAACAGAATAGAGTCACACGTTTAGAAAACACACTATGGCTGCTTAACGGGAAAGGTGAGGTGGGGTGATGCATAAAACAAGGGTTTCAAATTATCTGAGATACCGTTCCATAAACCCAATATGTAATAGACAAGACCTACTCCTTGCTCAATGAATTGGACTCAACACCGCCTACTCACCGCCCACGAATATATCTGACTAGTAAGAATCTTAAAACCTATGCATTGATATCTCTCTGTAAGTGAGTCAAGTGGGTGTAAAGCGGCAAAAACACAGGAGTGAAAAGCAGGTAAACCCCATTATAAATATCAATTACTTTTAAAAACCCGTGAAACAAAGACAGTGAAAGAGAGAGAAATTCTTAAAAAGTCGTTCAGGGGCTGTGATGCCACCTGGATTGACCATATCTAGACCCACAGCTGATTGAGACATAGGGGTGGACACTCTTGGGGCTGAGAGGTTTGGTGAGGTTGGGTGACCAAACGCAGACCCTATAAAGTAATACTGCGTGGTACCCATCCCATGGGTCCCAAATCTCCAGGTTCAAGGGCATCTTCCTACATCGAAAACATTCATGAGAAACCCAGAAGATGGTACACCGTTTGATCGGGAAAGGTTTCTAAAACGCACCTCATTTCTCATCTCCTTGTGCTTGGGTTCGCCATTCCAGCCGCTTTACTAGCAATCTCCCTCCTTGGAGAATCAGCACCTTTAACCTCCTGTTCCATACAGGTTGCAATTTGTCCTGAGGATGAAAGGGAAGAGGGGGAACCAATGAGAGACTAGCTCTAGGTGTTGGGACAGGCAGAGGTCACTCTATTTTCCCATCAGGAAGAAGAATTAACCACAGGCTCAGCCTGCCGCCTGGTACCAGAATAGGGCCTGAAGCAATCCTGCGCTTTTGCGGCCAGCGCCCAAGAAAGCGAGTTGAAAAATGGCGCTCAGGGGCACTGCAATTCACAAACCTGCAGACTTATAAATGATGACTCTCGTCCACAAATATATTGATGGAAGGAAACGAAGAGGATTTGAAAGCAAGGCAGAATTGCAGGAAACAGATTTCAGGAGGGAGATTCGAATCGCCTTTAAAGCACAGGAAAAGCGGCAAAACCTCGACAATGATGCCCTTGGCCAAAAAGAGCCTATGCGTTTTTTCCTGAATATATTCAGGAAAAAACGCATAGGCCCTTTTTGGCCAACCAAGCAACCTGGAAAGGCAAATCAGCGCTACAAAGAAGTCTCGCTTCCCATCGGTCAAAAGGGCCATGCTGAATAAAGTGTCAAAACCAGAAATGCAGGACAGGCCATGGAGAAACGGGAGCCTGGCTACGCTGATGGGCGGGATGTAAATTGCCAACAGCCACTCTGGAGAAGTGCACGGTGTGTCCTGAAACATCCACAAAACTCAGCTTAGGGAGCATAGGGCACATCCACTCATGGGCGTATAAATTGGGAAAACTAAAAATCAGCAAGACACAGGCACCCCAAAATTTAGGGCTGCTCTGTTGACAAGAACCTCCACTTGGTTACACCTTAAATATCCCAGGAAAGAGAAAAATGGATAAAGAAGTTGTGGTCCTTATGTACAATGGAATATCACTCAGCCATGAAATCAACGTCATAAGGCTAGTAGCAGCATGATGAGTGGATTTAGGTACGACGATTCTAAGTGAAATAAGTCACACAGAAAAAGACACTTATCATAAGATATGACTTATAGAGGGAATGTAAAAACCGCTACCCTTGAACTGAATTACAAAACAGAATAGAGTCACACGTTTAGAAAACACACTACGGCTGCTTAACGGGAAAGGTGAGGTGGGGTGATGCATAAAACAAGGGTTTCAAATTATCTGAGATACCGTTCCATAAACCCAATATGTAATAGACAAGACCTACTCCTTGCTCAATGAATTGGACTCAACACCCCCTATTCACCGCCCACGAATATATCTGAATAGTAAGAATCTTAAAACCTATGCATTGATATCTCTCTGTAAGTGAGTCAAGTGGGTGTAAAGCGGCAAAAACACAGGAGTGAAAAGCAGGTAAACCCCATTATAAATATCAATTACTTTTAAAAACCCGTGAAACAAAGACAGTGAAAGAGAGAGAAATTCTTAAAAAGTCGTTCAGGGGCTGTGATGCCACCTGGATTGAGCACATCTAGACCCACAGCTGATTGAGACATAAGGGTGGACACTCTTGGGGCTGAGAGGTTTGGTGAGGTTGGGTGACCAAACGCAGACCCTATAAAGTAATACTGCGTGGTACCCATCCCATGGGTCCCAAATCTCCAGGTTCAAGGGCATCTTCCTACATCGAAAACATTCATGAGAAACCCAGAAGATGGTACACCGTGTGATCGGGAAAGGTTTCTAAAACGCACCTCATTTCTCATCTCCTTGTGCTCGGGTTCGCCATTCCAGCCGCTTTACTAGCAATCTCCCTCCTTGGAGAATCAGCACCTTTAACCACCTGTTCCGTACAGGTTGCAATTTGTCCTGAGGATGAACGGGAAGAGGGGGAACCAATGAGAGACTAGCTCTAGGTGTTGGGACAGGCACAGGTCACTCTATTTTCCCCTCAAGAAGAAGAATTAACCACAGGCTCAGCATGCCGCCTGCGACCAGAATAGGGCCTGAAGCAATCCTGCGCTTTTGCGGCCAGTGCCCAAGAAAGCGAGTTGAAAAATGGCGCTCAGGGGCACTGCAATTCACAAACCTGCAGACTTATAAATGATGACTCTCGTCCACAAATATATTGATGGAAGGAAACGAAGAGGATTTGAAAGCAAGGCAGAATTGCAGGAAACAGATTTCAGGAGGGAGATTCGAATCGCCTTTAAAGCACAGGAAAGGCGGCAAAACCTCGACAATGATGCCCTTGGCCAAAAAGGGCGTATGCGTTTTTTCCTGAATATATTCAGGAAAAAACGCATACGCCCTTTTTGGCCAACCAAGCAACCTGGAAAGGCAAATCAGCGCTACAAAGAAGTCTCGCTTCCCATCGGTCAAAAGGGCCATGCTGAATAAAGTGTCAAAACCAGAAATGCAGGACAGGCCATGGAGAAACGGGAGCCTGGCTACGCTGATGGGCGGGATGTAAATTGCCAACAGCCACTCTGGAGAAGTGCACGGTGTGTCCTGAAACATCTACAAAACTCAGCTTAGGGAGCATAGGGCACATCCACTCATGGGCGTATAAATTGGGAAAACTAAAAATCAGCAAGACACAGGCACCCCAAAATTTAGGGCTGCTCTGTTGACAAGAACCTCCACTTCGTTACACCTTAAATATCCCAGGAAAGAGAAAAATGGATAAAGAAGTTGTGGTCCTTATGTACAATGGAATATCACTCAGCCATGAAATCAACGTCATAAGGCTAGTAGCAGCATGATGAGTGGATTTAGGTACGACGATTCTAAGTGAAATAAGTCACACAGAAAAAGACACTTATCATAAGATATGACTTATAGAGGGAATGTAAAAACCGCTACCCTTGAACTGAATTACAAAACAGAATAGAGTCACACGTTTAGAAAACACACTATGGCTGCTTAACGGGAAAGGTGAGGTGGGGTGATGCATAAAACAAGGGTTTCAAATTATCTGAGATACCGTTCCATAAACCCAATATGTAATAGACAAGACCTACTCCTTGCTCAATGAATTGGACTCAACACCGCCTATTCACCGCCCACGAATATATCTGACTAGTAAGAATCTTAAAACCTATGCATTGATATCTCTCTGTAAGTGAGTCAAGTGGGTGTAAAGCGGCAAAAACACAGGAGTGAAAAGCAGGTAAACCCCATTATAAATATCAATTACTTTTAAAAACCCATGAAACAAAGACAGTGAAAGAGAGAGAAATTCTTAAAAAGTCGTTCAGGGGCTGTGATGCCACCTGGATTGACCATATCTAGACCCACAGCTGATTGAGACATAAGGGTGGACACTCTTGGGGCTGAGAGGTTTGGTGAGGTTGGGTGACCAAACGCGGACCCTATAAAGTAATACTGCGTGGTACCCATCCCATGGGTCCCAAATCTCCAGGTTCAAGGGCATCTTCCTACATCGAAAACATTCATGAGAAACCCAGAAGATGGTACACCGTGTGATCGGGAAAAGTTTCTAAAACGCACCTCATTTCTCATCTCCTTGTGCTTGGGTTCGCCATTCCAGCCGCTTTACTAGCAATCTCCCTCCTTGGAGAATCAGCACCTTTAACCTCCTGTTCCGTACAGGTTGCAATTTGTCCTGAGGATGAACGGGAAGAGGGGGAACCAATGAGAGACTAGCTCTAGGTGTTGGGACAGGCACAGGTCACTCTATTTTCCCCTCAAGAAGAAGAATTAACCACAGGCTCAGCATGCCGCCTGGGACCAGAATAGGGCCTGAAGCAATCCTGCGCTTTTGCGGCCAGCGCCCAAGAAAGCGAGTTGAAAAATGGCGCTCAGGGGCACTGCAATTCACAAACCTGCAGACTTATAAATGACGACTCTCGTCCACAAATATATTGATGGAAGGAAACGAAGAGGATTTGAAAGCAAGGCAGAATTGCAGGAAACAGATTTCAGGAGGGAGATTCGAATCGCCTTTAAAGCAAAGGAAAGGCGGCAAAACCTCGACAATGATGCCCTTGGCCAAAAAGGGCGTATGCGTTTTTTCCTGAATATATTCAGGAAAAAACGCATACGCCCTTTTTGGCCAACCAAGCAACCTGGAAAGGCAAATCAGCGCTACAAAGAAGTCTCGCTTCCCATCGGTCAAAAGGGCCATGCTGAATAAAGTGTCAAAACCAGAAATGCAGGACAGGCCATGGAGAAACGGGAGCCTGGCTACGCTGATGGGCGGGATGTAAATTGCCAACAGCCACTCTGGAGAAGTGCACGGTGTGTCCTGAAACATCTACAAAACTCAGCTTAGGGAGCATAGGGCACATCCACTCATGGGCGTATAAATTGGGAAAACTAAAAATCAGCAAGACACAGGCACCCCAAAGTTTAGGGCTGCTCTGTTGACAAGAACCTCCACTTGGTTACACCTTAAATATCCCAGGAAAGAGAAAAATGGATAAAGAAGTTGTGGTCCTTATGTACAATGGAATATCACTCAGCCATGAAGTCAACGTCATAAGGCTAGTAGCAGCATGATGAGTGGATTTAGGTACGACGATTCTAAGTGAAATAAGTCACACAGAAAAAGACACTTATCATAAGATATGACTTATAGAGGGAATGTAAAAACCGCTACCCTTGAACTGAATTACAAAACAGAATAGAGTCACACGTTTAGAAAACACACTACGGCTGCTTAACGGGAAAGGTGAGGTGGGGTGATGCATAAAACAAGGGTTTCAAATTATCTGAGATACCGTTCCATAAACCCAATATGTAATAGACAAGACCTACTCCTTGCTCAATGAATTGGACTCAACACCCCCTATTCACCGCCTACGAATATATCTGAATAGTAAGAATCTTAAAACCTATGCATTGATATCTCTCTGTAAGTGAGTCAAGTGGGTGTAAAGCGGCAAAAACACAGGAGTGAAAAGCAGGTAAACCCCATTATAAATATCAATTACTTTTAAAAACCCGTGAAACAAAGACAGTGAAAGAGAGAGAAATTCTTAAAAAGTCGTTCAGGGGCTGTGATGCCACCTGGATTGAGCACATCTAGACCCACAGCTGATTGAGACATAAGGGTGGACACTCTTGGGGCTGAGAGGTTTGGTGAGGTTGGGTGACCAAACGCAGACCCTATAAAGTAATACTGCGTGGTACCCATCCCATGGGTCCCAAATCTCCAGGTTCAAGGGCATCTTCCTACATCGAAAACATTCATGAGAAACCCAGAAGATGGTACACCGTGTGATCGGGAAAGGTTTCTAAAACGCACCTCATTTCTCATCTCCTTGTGCTCGGGTTCGCCATTCCAGCCGCTTTACTAGCAATCTCCCTCCTTGGAGAATCAGCACCTTTAACCACCTGTTCCGTACAGGTTGCAATTTGTCCTGAGGATGAACGGGAAGAGGGGGAACCAATGAGAGACTAGCTCTAGGTGTTGGGACAGGCACAGGTCACTCTATTTTCCCCTCAAGAAGAAGAATTAACCACAGGCTCAGCATGCCGCCTGCGACCAGAATAGGGCCTGAAGCAATCCTGCGCTTTTGCGGCCAGTGCCCAAGAAAGCGAGTTGAAAAATGGCGCTCAGGGGCACTGCAATTCACAAACCTGCAGACTTATAAATGATGACTCTCGTCCACAAATATATTGATGGAAGGAAACGAAGAGGATTTGAAAGCAAGGCAGAATTGCAGGAAACAGATTTCAGGAGGGAGATTCGAATCGCCTTTAAAGCACAGGAAAGGCGGCAAAACCTCGACAATGATGCCCTTGGCCAAAAAGGGCGTATGCGTTTTTTCCTGAATATATTCAGGAAAAAACGCATACGCCCTTTTTGGCCAACCAAGCAACCTGGAAAGGCAAATCAGCGCTACAAAGAAGTCTCGCTTCCCATCGGTCAAAAGGGCCATGCTGAATAAAGTGTCAAAACCAGAAATGCAGGACAGGCCATGGAGAAACGGGAGCCTGGCTACGCTGATGGGCGGGATGTAAATTGCCAACAGCCACTCTGGAGAAGTGCACGGTGTGTCCTGAAACATCTACAAAACTCAGCTTAGGGAGCATAGGGCACATCCACTCATGGGCGTATAAATTGGGAAAACTAAAAATCAGCAAGACACAGGCACCCCAAAATTTAGGGCTGCTCTGTTGACAAGAACCTCCACTTCGTTACACCTTAAATATCCCAGGAAAGAGAAAAATGGATAAAGAAGTTGTGGTCCTTATGTACAATGGAATATCACTCAGCCATGAAATCAACGTCATAAGGCTAGTAGCAGCATGATGAGTGGATTTAGGTACGACGATTCTAAGTGAAATAAGTCACACAGAAAAAGACACTTATCATAAGATATGACTTATAGAGGGAATGTAAAAACCGCTACCCTTGAACTGAATTACAAAACAGAATAGAGTCACACGTTTAGAAAACACACTATGGCTGCTTAACGGGAAACGTGAGGTGGGGTGATGCATAAAACAAGGGTTTCAAATTATCTGAGATACCGTTCCATAAACCCAATATGTAATAGACAAGACCTACTCCTTGCTCAATGAATTGGACTCAACACCGCCTATTCACCGCCCACGAATATATCTGACTAGTAAGAATCTTAAAACCTATGCATTGATATCTCTCTGTAAGTGAGTCAAGTGGGTGTAAAGCGGCAAAAACACAGGAGTGAAAAGCAGGTAAACCCCATTATAAATATCAATTACTTTTAAAAACCCATGAAACAAAGACAGTGAAAGAGAGAGAAATTCTTAAAAAGTCGTTCAGGGGCTGTGATGCCACCTGGATTGACCATATCTAGACCCACAGCTGATTGAGACATAAGGGTGGACACTCTTGGGGCTGAGAGGTTTGGTGAGGTTGGGTGACCAAACGCGGACCCTATAAAGTAATACTGCGTGGTACCCATCCCATGGGTCCCAAATCTCCAGGTTCAAGGGCATCTTCCTACATCGAAAACATTCATGAGAAACCCAGAAGATGGTACACCGTGTGATCGGGAAAAGTTTCTAAAACGCACCTCATTTCTCATCTCCTTGTGCTTGGGTTCGCCATTCCAGCCGCTTTACTAGCAATCTCCCTCCTTGGAGAATCAGCACCTTTAACCTCCTGTTCCGTACAGGTTGCAATTTGTCCTGA